>NW_026879717.1:0-280280 GCF_032173495.1 Musca vetustissima | reverse complement strand
ATAAGGTGCCAAAGTCCATATATAAAATTCTATTTTTACGAAATTTGGTATGGTGTACTGAATTGAGTCCAGGATGATGTGTGTAAAGTTTCCTGAAAATCGGTTCAGATTTAGATATAGCTCCTATATATATTTTCGTCCGATTTAATGAAAATGGTGTGCCAAGGTCCCTATATATCTTTCGATATTCACGAAATTTGGCAATGTGTACTGAATTAGGTCTACAATGAGGTGTGTTAATTTTTTTGAAAATGCGTTCAGATTTAGATTTAGCTCACATATCTAGTTTGGTCCGATTTAATATAAATGGTGCACCAAAGTCCCTGTATATCCTTCGATTTGCACGAAATTTGGCATACCGCACCAAATTAAGTCTAAAATGATGTGTGTTAAGTTTCCTAAAAACCGCTTCAGATTTAGATATAGCTCCCATATATAGTTTCGTCCGATTAAATGCAAATCCTTCGATTTGCACGAATTTTGGCATAGCGTACTGAAATGAGTTTAGAATGGTGTGTCTTAAGTTTCGGGATAATCGGTTCAGATTTAAATATAGCTCTCATATATATTTTCCTTCGATGTATACCAATTAAATCTAGAAGAACCTATATTGGATTAATGTGTGCATATGTTGATGATATGCCAATGTTGCACCAAATAATAGCCGTTTCTCCGATCGAGATATATTGTGAACAACACTCTATGCTGCAGCATACCAAGTGGTTGCTCATATACGTTCAGATGTACATACAGCTCCCATACACAATTGTGCACGATTTCATACAAATGGTACACCAAAGAACCCAAGTCCGTTCGATTAACATATGTTTCAGAATTGTATGTGTATAGGTTGTTTTAAATTTGTTCAAATATCTATGTAGTCCACACATTTAATTTCGTCATTTCTTCAGGATATTGTACATATGAGCATCTCTTGTATTTACCCAAAGTGGTGAAGGGTATCATATAGTCGGCCCCGCCCGACTTTACTACTTTCCTTACTGGTTGATCATTCATTTTGCATTACATTTAAAATATCATGAAACTATAATACATATCTACATGACAAACAAAATCTCATTAAAACTTGTTACGTCTGTTAGCAGAGTTTGACATTTTCAAGAGCAAAAACGATACAACGTCCTTACTTACATTGCAAATGAAAAAAGCAACGAAAAATTATATTATGCACATCTCAACTCTTATTGGAACAAACTTTATGACATTCGACATTTATTATTATTTGCTCAAGAAGACATTTTCCATTATCATTTCGATGCTATCTCTATTTAACTATGATCACTCGGTGTCAAGTCAGCTTTAAAATTAAAAATACATTTTGTATCAAACAGAAAATATAGACTACAAACCAGGATGTTGTCAGTCAACATGGCAGCAAGAAGTGAAGAGGGGAATACCACAAAGAAGTATCACAGCAACCTTGAAATGTTCCATAAATAAGAACAAATAGAAAGTCTTTTTATGTGTATGTGTACATATCGGAAGAGAAAGTAATTTCGATTTACTACGCACACACAGACACACATTTCAATGTATATAATTTAAGTGTAATATATGTACATTTATTAAATACAAATACACATGCGAAATATCAAAACGAAGTAGGTGTGTATTTATTTGTACGGAATTTATGTGGTTGATTGTGATATGCGATAATCACATAAATTTATCTCCGAATTTTTATATATATTAAAATTAGCATTTAATTTATGTTTTGTTAAGTTTGTTCATATATACTTTAAGGTTGAAGTTTATTTTTAGATGTATTTAAACTGGCGATGGTATGTAGTTATTTATAATCGTGATATCAGATACAAATGTTGACAGTTTGATGGAGAAAACTTCTATTAGGAATGGAAGTCTTCAATGTGGCCCGAAACGGCCGATAATAAGATTACTTGCTTTCAATAACCAAGTGATACTAAAAGTAGAACAAATAAAAATGTCGCTATGTTTGGTCGATCTGAACTTTTATACCCACCATCAGGAGGTGTATATTTAATCTTATAAAAGTACCAGTATAGTATGTTGATTTTTGGTAAGATATTGATTTTTGGTAAGATGAAAAAAACGTGCCCAAACTCACCAAAATACCAGGATTAAAGTTATGGGGCTATTCTAAAAAGTGAACCCATATCGATTATCAAGTTGGTGGTTGCAAATTCTTTAGCCCTTGGCAACATCCAAATATGCCTCATCCGTGCATCCTATTTCGGTGTACCCCCTTCAAAATACATCGATCTATACCTCTTTCAATGCGGTCTATCTGGAACCATAGATTTAGTTGCTAATTTAGTGGCTAAAATTTTTAAAGCTCTGTTTTCGCAAAAACGCTCAAAATCGAGCTTCAATTTGCCAGCATCATTTAAAGGTAGATGCGGATAAATTTTCGAAAAAAATACATAAGGAACGTAATCCTCATTTTGTAGGCTTCTACTTCTACTTTGGTACGAAGGCTGTGAAATGAGTAGCTTAGTCGCAAATCAAGAAAAAACATTAAAAGGAAGGAATCGAGATAGACCCATTGTTTCTATTGAGAATATGCATAGAATCCCTTTCTGAGTCGATCCGTCTTTTGATGTTAAATTGTAAAGAAATTACAGGTCGTATTTATAATCAGATTTGGATGAATTTTGGTACAGCTCATTTATTTGGCCCAGGGACGAAGCTTATTGAAATTGGTGAAAATCTGTTGAGATTTAGTTATAGTTCCCATATATATTTCGCCCGATTTAATGTAAATGAAGCACGAAAGTGCCTATATATCTTGCGATTTGCACGAAATTTGGCATAGAGTACAAAACACTGGAAATGGGGCGACACGTTGATACGAAGGGTATGCCAACAGGTGGTCTGAAACTTCTACGATGAGATATCGTAGAAGTTTATTTTAGGATCGTAGGATTTTATTTTAAGGTGGTTTGGTCCTAACAATATTGCGATCTATACCGTCGTTTCAACATCGCAAAATCGAATCTTATTCTGTTATTTTTTGGGGTTGTAAATGTCAGTTTAATAGTGGAAAGTATAATAAGTAATACTAATTTATAAGGAAAATAGTTCGAGCACAAAGGGTTAATTCGTGAAAATCGGTTCTGATTTAGATATAGCTCCCATATATATTTTCGTCCGATTTAAAGTAAATAATGCGCCAAGGTCCCTAAATATCTTTCGATATGCACGAAATTTGGCATAGCGTACTTAATTGAGTCTACAATGATGTGTGTTAAGTTTCCTGAAAATCGGTTCAGATTTAGATATAGCTCCCATATATATCTTCGTCCGATTTAATGTAAATGGTGCACCAAAGTCCGTTAATACCTTTCGATTTGCACGATATTTGGCCCAGCGTAATGAATTAGGTCGAGAATGATGTGTGTTAAGTTTTGTGAAAATCGGTTCAGATTTAGATATAGCTCCCATATATATTTTTGTCCGATTTAATGTGCACCAATGACCCTTAATATCTTTCGATTTGCGCGAAATTTGGCATAGCGTAATGAATTTGTTCTAGAATGATGTGTGTTAAGTTTCGTGAAAATAGGTTCAGATTTAGATATAACTTCTATTTCTTACCAAAATTTAGTATCGGTTGCAGAATGACATATTTATCGTTCAAATTTCATTTTACTGGTCCTTTAAAAATGCGACGTCTGTTAGGATTCATCTGTTGAATATACCTAAAGTGGTGAAGGGTATCATATAGTCGGCCCCGTCCGACTACTACTTTCCTTACTTGTTCTTTCCTGTTTTTGTTATGGTGCATTTTCCTGGAAAATGGAAATTAATTTGGATTCGTCTACATCGTTTTGGAGTTCCAATGACATCTGACATATTCTCGGAACAGTTTTATTGAAAAATGTACTTTTCTATGCTACTTTTTTCAGGGGAACGACTTTTTGTGCAACTTTTTTTTTTTAATTTCTCAGCGGTAACACTGTTTCCACCAGTTGACTATTCACGTCGTTAACACGACATTTTCACTAAATTAATTTTAAAAGTTTTTCATACTTTTTAGTCCAATAAAGTGTGGTATTAATTGTTTACCCTTCATTGAAAATGACACGATAAAGGATTTAAGTTTCCACCGCGGGATATTGAAGTATAGTTAGAGGATTAATATCTATGATATCATTTTTATTCCCAGTGAAACTGTGCAAACTGTTCGGCCAAGCCATAGCTGAACCTATTTCTCATTTTTGGAAAGTATCAATCACTTCTATGAAAAGATTTTCCTCGATATCAAATGATAACCATGTTTATATGACTACCAATTAAAACATTTGATTGTGATTCATATCGGGGACAACGAACATCAATGGAACAAATCCATGGAAATTATTCGAATTATAACATATGCGTGCTAGCTGTAGCAATAGTGTATTAAATTATTACCTTCGGCAAAAATACAACAAATACCGACACAAAGAATGGAATGTTTTTTGAAATGTAGGCGGTATTTACATGTGTTCTCTTCACTACAAAACACGAAAGGGGGCTTGATGTCAATGGTAGCAAAACAAATCGCAAGGATTTAGATAACGGAAAATAGCTCTTGACTAAATAACAAGAATTTGCTGGGTATATACAAAAATATAGTACATATGTTACACTTACACATAGACCGAAGCACACACGAAAAGGGCACACACAGTTTTGTTGTAATACATTTGCAAAATGACTGATTGATAGCACTCGTAAGGTTGTCATGGCAGTAGTAGTCGTCATCGTCGTAGGGTAATGTAAATATTTATTTCCGTTCTAGTCTAAACAAAACTTCATCAGCGTCCACAACACGTACACACGCACAAACGCACACAGACAGACACACTTAAATTGATTCATTTCATTTCCGTTTCATTTTTTCCTCCCATGACCGCTTCATTTGCATCTTCTCTTGTTCTCCTTCTCCTTCGTTTTTTGCAGATCATCAATATGAATCACACAGTCTTAGGCCTCGGCAGTTTTTCCCTGCAAACAAATTCCATGGATATGCTGAGTTCAATGGGCACGGGTGACAGTAGCGAAAGTAAAGATATATCCATGGATTACCTGGAGATGACTGATGATGGACAAAATAACCTACATCAATTAAATGCGTCATTGAGTGGCGCAGGCGGCAGCAGCAACACCAACAACGACACACTAACAATAGATCCGGTGTTATTGGAACGATTTACTCGTAATCGCAGCATAGATGGCCTATGGTACCATGTGCTCATCATGCTCTACTGTGTTCTAATCATTTTCGGAGCAATGGGGAATATTTTAGTTGTAGTAGCTGTGATACGAAAACCAATGATGCGAACAGCACGAAATTTATTCATATTGAATTTAGCTGTGTCAGGTAAGCGAACATGTACTCGTATGCTTGAATTGTACTGTAATGTGTTTACAAAATAATATTCGAAATATTTGAACAGTGGTTTTAATTAAATTCGGATGATTTTAAACATTTTAAAGGGGCAATTTATAGTATGTTGTATTTCCATACCATTATGTAAATGTGGAAGACTATCAGAAAGAGGTTAATTTTTTTTAAGAAAACAGACATACATTTACTACTGGTTTGAACTGGCGATCTTTGCTCAGAAATCCGTATATCTGTGTAAATTCTTATATCAATGACTATTAAATTTTTGTATAAATAAATTGTAAATTATGGGGAACTATCGTAACTGCCAAACATTGGACGATGGATACAACTTCGGTTCTGTACATTTTAGAACCGGATATATGAATAAATTTAGTCATGTCCGTATGTCTGCCCGTCTCTTGAAATAACGCAAGAGGTCACAATATTCTAAATAGTGCTTTGAACGTTTGTACATACATTGTTACTACTCCCAGGATGTTTGACATTGACATGTGTGATAGGGCCCAATTTTAAGTATTATGGGATTGTCTTTAAGTCGAATGGGATGTATTTAGGTGCTTTGGGATATTATTATGCTGTAAATAATCCTCACCAAACAATATCGGTTCATATTTTGTGGATAGCTCCCCTATAACGGTATCTCAAGGTTTCAGTAACATAGACAGAATGGGCACATTTTCACCCAAATTGGTTGCTATTTTATATTGTAGATTATCATTGGTTAGAAAAACAGCCATCCTCACAAAAAATTCGAATATTCGAGTAGAGTACCTTAAAAACTTTCGGAATTTTGGGAAGGTTTTTCTAGCGAATGAGATATAATTTGATATTTTGAGTTTCATTGCCAAATCTTTCTACAACAAATTATTAATATTGATCGGCGTTTCAGTGTAACCCCATATGAGTCGTTTAATTTCAAAGTCGTTTAAGTTCATTTTTATACCCTCTATATTTGTCATTCCGTTGGCAACACCTTCAAATATCCAATTACGATAGATAGTTTCAATTAGATATAGATCGGAATATTCCTGTTTGAGCTCTGAAATTTTGCACAGACATTGCTAGTATTCCTAGGATTATTGGAAATAAGGGTATATCGGTCCACGTTTTGGTATATCCCCCACATAACGGTAACCCCAATATTCGGTATTTTGGGGACTTTGTACAAGCTCTGCAACTGAATTGGTTGTAATTTGGTATTTTGGGTTCTCATTGAATAAGACATATCCGTACAAAAAATTATTACCCAAGTTTCAGGGTAGCCCCCATATAACGGTACTTCAAATACTAGGTATTTTTGGGATTTTGAACACATTTTCCAACCGAATTGGCTATAATTTCGTATTTTGGGTACTCATGGTAAGCACATGTCGGTACTAAAAATTATTAATAATGACCAAACGGTACCCCTAATATTCGGTATTGTGGGGATTTGAACACGTTTTTCAAACGAATTGGCTTTAATTTAGTATTTTAGGTTCTTATCAAGTTTCAGGGTAGCCCCCATATAACGGTACACCCCGATTTTGGGTATTTTGGGGATTTTTGACACGTTTTTCAATTAAATTGGCTGTAATTTTGTATTTTGGGTTATGGTATAACACATCCTTGGATTAAAAATATTAATATTGAACCCCGTTTTAAGGTAGCCACTATATAACGGTACCCTCACATATCTGTACTAAAAATTATTTTATGACCTAAAATTATCAATATCGATGCCCGATATTATAAATAGCCCCATTAAACGATGGTGCCCTATTTGGTAATCATCTTTTTCTCACGTATATCAATAAGGTTACGGTTGAAGAATATATAGACGCACAAGGACTCGAGATAGAAGGAGTATATGGTTTACAAAAATATCTCTCATTCAATTTAACTAAAATATGTCATCTCAAAAATAATCTGTAAAAGTCGCAAACAAAGATAAAAAGCTTCTAGTTCACGAACTCTAAAGTTACTAGCAAGAAATTCATCATGTTAAAACTTAAAAACTTGACCTATTTCGATTTGTTTTTTTTTCAAAGGAATCAGTATTAACTCCCTGAAGAAAATTGTCCTTTCAAAAATATAATGACCTATGCCACATGTGTAGTTGATTATTATTAAATATTTTTTTCAATAGTGAAAGGTACAATGAGGTCCATCTGAATCTTTTTACTTTTTCATTAGAAATCAGGGTCAAAGGCTGACAATATCGGTCCACTTCTTCCAATGCCACTACGTTAAACTTTTAAATTGCTCTTGAAGGGAGTAACCGATTTTATCCAATCTTTGCTCAGTGTATTATTTCTTCCAAACTTTAATCAAGTTCAAAGATGTTGAATGTCGCTCTTTCTGGTACCTCAAACAGAAAATTGTCAACATTTTCCTGATTTTTTTTATAACAGCAATCCTATATCAAGTCCATCGGTCCATTCCATTGGCTACCTTTCACACAAAGTGTCAAAATTTAAAATTTTTATAAATCCAATATTAATAGAATTGAATGTTCGATTTGACCCAAACTCTGTCGTTGTACGAACGATCAAAATTTTGAAAATTTGTTAATCCAATAAGAATCGTGTGGAATGTCAGGTGGGATAAAAAATAAACACATCGTAATATTTCTTTAAATTTTTGTTAAAAACGAAGTTTGTCCTGGGACTTACGTGTAAACTACTGTATTTAAAGTTTTTTAATCGATCCAGATCTATGATCTGACATATTGTCAGCTTGACATATTTCGTCGGTCATGCAATCCAACGGAAATCTTAGTTCATACATACTCGAATCCTACACCCCCATAATGATCCTAACTCCAAACTTGAGGATCCCAGATCCATTGGTTCACCCAAATCCTAAATGTAATTATAGTACAATTTAGTACTTTTCGTACACATAAGTAAGAAATTTCTAAAACAACGTACATATTTCAATCCTACACTCCGGCGGTAAAATTAATTTCAAAATTCCAGCTCCATTTGTACCTCCAAATTCAAATCGTACCAATTATAGTACCATATAGTACATTTCGTATACATGAGTACACGTTTTCAAAACCATCTCCTCATATCGACCCTACTTCACATTTCAAGTTTTTGGCGTTATCGGTTCACATACTACGGAACTGTACCAAATTTATGACATTTTCGTACTTTTCGGATAGTTATAGTTCGAATTTCTAAGAACCCTTTGGTACATCTATCCTACACTCCATCAATTATCCTCAATCCAAATTTCAGACTTCTAGCTCCACTAGCTCTGGCCACCACCAAATACAAATGGTACCACATTTAGTACTTTTTAGTATTTTTCCAGCCGTTCTAGTACGAATTTCCAAAAATCCAGCCTTATCTGACCCTTTTGGACCAGATAGATTTGTGGCTTTGAATTTCCATCCCATTCAAGTCTTCAAATTCTAAGTATATAAATCGGACGTTTTTTTAATCTAAAATATCATAATTATTGATTACTTCAGC
Organism: Musca vetustissima; assembly: GCF_032173495.1. NCBI lineage: Eukaryota > Metazoa > Arthropoda > Insecta > Diptera > Muscidae > Musca > Musca vetustissima. The sequence goes on along the minus strand of NW_026879717.1, from coordinate 271,418 downwards.
ATGTGTTGAGAAATGTTTCTTAATTGCACAACTAATGAGAAATCTATCCTGACTAATGAGAAATCTAGTTCTTTTTTTAATTTCACTACTGAAATGTGATGCTTCCATCATAGCTAATTCGGTTGGTTGTCGTATAGAATAATGGCACATCATTCATTATTGGTTTCATTGACGGCTAAGCTGCTGCAAATCGCTGAAGCAACCATCACATCATCGAATATATTCTGACAATAATTTTCACTGTCACATTACGAGGAAATGGAAATATAATCTTAGTCACCATTAGCTATGCATATCAGAGTAAGAAAAATTGTTAAGTTTTCAAACTATGCGCTAATTAGAAACGTAACAAATCCATTTTTTCTGGCATTAGCGAAGTAAAAAATAAGTGTACTTTTTTGTGTGTTTTTTTATTTGGTTTGAAGTTGAATTAATTTATGAGGAAATGGAGGAACGTAGAATCCTTAGATTGGTGCGGAAATAAGTTTTGTGTGTTTTTGAAGGCTGGGTACGAAATAAAATAATAAGAATAAAAGAGAGATTTAGTTGGTTTAATTATACTCCTCTAAATAGGATACCATCTGTATACACATTAAAAGTAAATCCACACTGTATTGGCATATTCGAATTTATTACCAAACAAGTGAAAACTTCGTTATAACACCCACCATGGCATTCAAAATATGTAACATGAATGGGGCCTCCTATTAGAAACTCATATTATGATAGGACCTTGAATATACCGAAAAAGACTTGAAAAAATATGATAACCTAATATGGGGCTAAAGTTTAATGGGGGTATAATAAAACGGGCGACTAGAAATAAAGTTTTCGTTTCATTACACCCCCTAAATAAAGTTTTCGTTTCATTACACCCCCTAAATATCAACCCAACATTACTTAAAATTATAGGGGTCGTGCTTGACCATAACCGGAACTTCATGTAAATTTTTAATGCGATCAGCGCGACATTTCCGCCATCTAGTGGGGTAATACAATATCATAACACATAGACACCTTTAAATATTTACCTATAACTCCCACGCCCGAGTGCATACAACTGTATAAATGGTATCAGCCACTCATCTTGCCTATACTATATACTTCTCTGGTCTATATCTTTCAGAAGTAAATATATACGCCCTATAAACAATTTTTTGCAATTTTTCACAAAGACTCTGGGTCTAATTGAGCCACTAAATATTGACAGATCTTTATCAAAACAGTCATGTTAATTCTAAGGACAAATTTTTTTTCTGTGCAAAATTTCGTGATGTTCGGGTCTTATTTGTGGCCTCTAGAGCGACCAGAAAATCATACAAAAATAAAGTTTTGGGACCATTTCATCCCCTAAATATTAGTTTGGAGAAACAAGAAAATACATTATTTTTCGTAGAGAAATTGAGAAATTATCGATATTGACCGGCATGTTAGCAGTCGTAACATCGCCCAGAAGCTAAAACATAAAACTGTTTAAACCATTTACACAAAGCTGGATTCAAAAAGAACTTCGAGGTTTGGGTGTCACACCAATTAACAGAAAAAATAGGATGGATCCATTTGCGGCCAAACGGAATGAGATAGACCAATTTCTTAAACGTATAGTGACTGGAGATGAGAAATGGATCACATACGATAACTCTGTGCGAAAACGATCGTGCTCAAAGAGCGGTGAAGCACCTCAAACTGTGACCAAACCTGGACTAACGGCCAGCAAGGTTCTGCTATGCATTTGGTGGGACTGGATGGGGATTATTTATTATTATTCCTATGGCCACACGCTAAATTCTGGTCTCTACTGTCAACAACTGGACCGTTTGAAGACAGCAATGGACCAGAAATGGCAATAATTGGCCAACAGGAGAGGTGTCGTGTTCCTCCAGGACAATGCTAGGCCACACACACATTTACATTTTTTAAAATCCCAATTAAATATTTTTAATCTTAAAAGAAATATTGAAATATATATAGATATATTTTTAAATTCAGATTTTCTTGATAAACGTCAACTTTTTTAAAGCTCTGCTTTGTATTGGTACATTGACAAATATGTTATATAAAATCCACACTTTTTTAATAAAAAAATAATTAAAAATGTACCTAAAAATACCTCTGAAAATATGTGTTTTAAAAAATGCACGATTTGATGGTAGCTCTCAAGAATATTATTTAAAAAATCCAAGTTGTCAACATTATTTTAATTTTAATTCCCCTCCCATTCCCTCATACCACTGTGCCACATGATGGATGAAGAATTTCATTTCAATGAACTTAAATAAATCACAATTTATCTGTATTAACTCCCAAGTCGATCAAATAGAAATTGGCAGAAAGGGGGGTGTTTTTTACACGAGGTTTAATAAATATCATACATCTAATTTTGTCATGTTTATATTTGTTTTTCTTTCTCCCTGTTAGATTTATTGCTGTGCTTGGTTACGATGCCTTTAACGTTAATGGAAATTTTATCAAAATATTGGCCATTCGGTTCCTGTGCAATTCTGTGTAAAATGATTGCCATGCTCCAGGCGCTGAGTATATTTGTGTCGACAATATCAATAACTGCGATAGCCTTCGATAGATACCAGGTGAGTAAATAAAATAATCCCAAAGAAGATAATTTCTTTAATTTATCGCCTGACCAAAGATAAGGACATGGAAATCTGTAAAGATGAAACGAATGAAATCGATCCGAAAAAACTTTAATTAAGGGTATTATCCTTTTAATAATGTCCATAGGTGTAAATGTGTATGGTCTGCCGTATATTTCTCTTTTGGAATAATGGTTGAAACGAAGTTTGTGGAATGGGAATATGATTATTTATTTGATTTCGTGAAATAATATGTTGGGATTCAAGGGGAAAATATGAAAGCAGTAATTCTTTATTAAAATTGAGTAAGAAGCAACATTGATATGAGGTGTTTTCAAGATTTAAATTACGGCATTTCATTTAATCTGTCGACATGGGGAAATGTACGTTTTAAGAATTATTGGAAAATAAATGTTACACATTTACATCCAAAATTTAAGAAAATCTCAAAAATAACTGTTATTTGATTTTTTGTTTCAAAATTATTTATTTATTCATAAATTTTGTTCCCACGAGTTCATATTAACAGCGGCCAAAAATAGAAGAAGTTATCGTAGCTAGATGAAATTGTGTACAAGTGTTTGTTATTGGCCTAAAAAGCAAGTGACAACAATTTGGATAGATTGGATCAAGATATCACTTTTTATACCCTACACAACTATGTTGTTAGGGTATTATAGCTTTGTGCAGCGCCAAAAGTTTGTAACGCCGCGAAATATTGGTCCTAGACCAACCTTTATGTATGCCGATCGTCATATCTCGACTAGCTGAGTCGATCTAGACATGTGTGTCCGTCTTTCCATTATAATGATTTGGGCCAATCTTCACGAAATTTTGCATGTAGGTTGGGTTCTGGCCAATGAAGACCCCTATTGTTTTTGCTGGAGATCGCTTAATATTTAGGGCATTAAATGGACCAAGTACTAAATGTTTGTCGGTTTTTCTGGTCGCTCCAGAGGCCGCAATTATAGCCCGAACATCTCGAAATTTTACATGGAGAAGGGGATCGGGCCAAAGAATAAGCATGCCTGTTTTGATAAAGATCGGTCAATATTTAGCGTGTCAAATGGATTCTGACTTTTGTGTGAAAAATTACAAAATTTGTATTATATAGCGTATATATTTACTCCTGAAGGACATAGACCCGAGAAGTTGATAATATATCCAAGAGAAGAGGTTGGCCTTTAAATTGAGACCAAATATATTATCGTATGTACTCGGATGGCGGAGTTGCACGTACATATTTTCAGGTGCATACGTATTCAGATATTATTTAGTAATAGAAATATTGAGCTGATTGCTTTGATAGGTTCCATGAGGTTCCAGTTATGGTCAAGGACAACGCCTATAATTTTCGGCGATGATGAGATAATAATTTTGGTATGAAGTGGACCGAAAACTTAATTTTTTGTGTTTTTCGAGTCGGTCTATAGTCCACAATTTAAAGCCGAATATCACAACACAACCCACGATGAAGGGAGGGTGCAAATATCGCGAAATAGTGTCCATGCTCAGAATATAGAACCAAAGAAAGTTAGATTTTCGTCGAAGTTGTGTAGGGTATCATATGGTGGGCCCCGTCCGACTGGTTTGTCATATAAAATCATTAATATTCAACTAAATTCAAAGAACATTTGCAGTTTACTTTTAATTTGGTCTGTAATGCAAGTGCCGTAATCCTGTATAGATCGTACTAAAAATTTTTAATATTGAGCAATGTTTCAGAGTAGCCCCCATATAACGGTACCCCCCAATATTCGATATTTTGGGGATTTTGGTCATGTTTATCAATCAAATTGGTGGTAATTTGGTATTTTGGGTACTGATTGTATACACATCCTTGTACCAAAAATTATTATTATTGTTGGAGGGTAGCTCCCATATAATGGCACCCCACATCTCATCATATTGACCCAAGTCGGTATTTTGGGAATTTTGGACACGGGTTTCAATCATATTATCAGTATTGGTCCCCGTTTTGGTAGTCCCATGAAACGCTAGCCCCACTATTAAATAATCATCTTTTTCTCAAGTCTGTTTCAGTATATTCAAGGTCCTATCACAACATCCGTTTTTTCCTAGGAGCCCCCATTCATTTTACTTATGTTAAATGATGGAGGCTATAAAAAGTTCGTCCGGGCCGAACATACCATCTTTTTAACATGCTTTTTAATATGTTGGTTACTAAAACCTAGATAGGGATTCGACAATTATCCAAAATACATTACACATTAAAGCTGTGATGATTACCGCATCAGATTCACAAATATTGAGCGGTTTAACGGATTTGATCCAAACTTTGCACAATAAAGTTCGAATATAGGAAATAAAGTTCAAATATAGGGAATATACATCCACCACAAAATTGTCAAAATTTTACAATTCTTTATTTAAACTTTACACAAGCTAATATTTTATAATCCGATGATATCGGTCAATGTTTAAAATTTGCCTGTATCATATCAAGTTTATTGATAGCCGGAATATCGTAATATTGTTCCAAAATATATTTACATCATATCGGCTCACACAAGAATGCAATTCTCTCGCATTTCTTTTTTTTTAATCCAAACTTTGTTTATTACACATCGCTCAGAATAGGTAAATAATAGTTTTGGGCAATCTCGTTCAGTTCTGTGATCGAACGAACTAGATCATTTTTTAAAAGTGAACTAGGTCGTTCACCTCGTTCAGTAGCTTATATCGTTCAAATGTTTACTCAATTCAATTGGCATGGCAGCGTACTCCAATTAAGCTCTGGCAGTTCAACAAATCGTTCGAAGGGCTTTCTAATCTATTTTCTCCACTGGTTTCTTAACTGGCGGTGGTTGATGCATAACTCCGTTATATTCGGCAGCACATATGTTTGCGTTTGTTCGGGACACCTTTGCCTCTTTTCCGTGGTTTCCAGCTCCTCGGTTGTCTATGGGGGTGCTTTACTTTGAAATGTAGCTTCATATTATTTACTGACCCTCCAGCTATACGTAAAACACTACTGCAGCATTTGATGTTTTAAGCACTGCTTTTCGTGAAATTGGACAACCATATTTACACGTACCTTCATTCAGTTTAACAGATTTTTTATGAAATTGTTCATATCTGACGCCGTTCAGTTGGTCAACGTCAGTGCACCTGTGAACAACATGGAGCAAAGACGTTCAGAGACGGACTCAGTTTGGTAAAAAATCGTTCAGTCGACGACAATAATAAAAACTCACTCATTCAGTGGACTGACTCCTTCAATTGAACCAAGTCGTTCATGAACGATACAAGACTAGTAAATATTTTGAAAATAATTTAAAAATTAATCCAAACAATGCACGTCGTATAGATTTTAAGAAATTATCAAACCCGAATATGGCTTTCTTAGGTCATATACCCATGCACGCCTTATTTTCTGGAATTTTGAGGGTTTGGGCATGTTTTTAACCAAATCGGATCTAATTTGATTTTTTAGATGATCATTTTTGGTTCAAGTTTTAATTTTTTACAATTTCACCTATAGTTAATTTTTATACCCTTCACCACACTGTGGTACAGGGTATTATGTCTATGTGCATAGACATATGGATAGACACATGGTTTCTTTTGAGAATATGCATGGAATCATTTTTTAAGTCGATGTATGCATGTCCGTCTGTCCATGTTAAATTGTAAACAAAGTACAGGTCGCATTTATTATCCGAATTGGATGAAATTATATAGCTACCATGCAATTATATAGCTACCATATATATTTTCGTCCGATTTAATGTATATGTTGCACCAATGTCCTTATATATCTTTCGATTTGCACGCAATTTGGTATAACGTACTGAATTGAGCCTAAAATGATGTCTGCCAAGTTTCTGATTTAGTTATAGCTCCCATATATAGTTTCGTCCAATTTCATGTTAATGGTGAACCAAAGTCCTTATATATCTTTCGATTTGTACGAAATTTGGCATAACGTACTGAATTGAGCCTAGAATGATGTCGGAAAAGTTTCGTGAAAATCAGGCCAGATTAAGATATAGCTCCCATATATAGTTTCGTCCGATTTCCTGTAAATGGTGCACCAAAGTCCCTATATATCTTTCGATTTGCACCAAAATTGGCATGACATACTGAATTGAGCCTAGAGTGATGTCTGCCAAGTTTCGTGAAAATCGGCTCCCATGACAAGTTTTGTTGAAATCGGTTCATATTTGAATATAGCAGCCATATATTTCCGTCCGATTTAAAATTGAGCCTAGAACAGGGTTAGCCAACAATACATATGGAAACTGCTATGATTGTGTTGGACACAGGCATAGATCCGTTGGGAGAGTAATTTTCGCTCTCTCGGTACAGATCGTCTATGTTAAAGCATTGCAAAGCATACGACATGTTCGATGTCGAGAATAATGTTGAGTTCGAACACAGAACTGTGTTTGTATTGGTACTCTCCCAAAGCGCCCACGGGCGCCTGTTTGGTGAACAGTGGCCTAGAATAACGTAGTTACGTTTTCTACAAGTACAGACATAGCCCAACGGATGGCCTATTGATATTTGTTTCAAGTCGATTTACATACTTTTGTTCCATTGTAACAAACAAATGACATGTTTATGGATAGATCTAGTCCGTTTCACATGTAGATAAATATCACATATTTTATTTCATCCAATATCATGGTAATATTCCAGTTTCATATACCCATAGTGGTGAAGGGTATCATATAGTCGACTCCGTCCGACTTTACTACTTTCCTTACTGGTTTCATATTGTACATGTGTCTCACTTTGAATACAAGGAAAAATTCTTATAATCAATAGAAATCGACTTTTATCCAAAACACTAATGCACAAAATAGTACGATAGCGGTGATTGCCAAGCACGTTTTCTCTTTGTCTCCCTTTGCGTCAGTCATTTTTCTTGATGATCTCTCAGTTACGCTCTCACACACTTACTCTTAATTTAGTTCTGTTCAACTCTGATCCAAAACAATTTAAACATTTACCATTTTCTCTCTCTCTCTCTCTCTGTCTTCTTGACAAAAACAACTGTAATCCTCAAAAAAAAAAAAAAAAACAAAAACACACAACCACATTCATTGTTCGGCTTTGTTGTTTTGTTTTCAATTGGTGGTTTTTAGTTTTGCAACCGTTTATTTCACTACTGTTTCTGTTGCTAACTACCACCGGCTTTCCACACACTCGATTGTGACTAATTTTGTATTCCATTGTTTCTTTACCGAAGTCTGCTTTGGTGTTACAAAATTCGCTAATGTATATTCCAAATTACTTCGAAATAAATGCTAAATACAATATATCAAACAAGTGTTGATACGGGCAACAAGTCCAACCGAATGTTTAGTTTTTAAGCAGCAATTTGCCATGGCATAGTCCCCCATCGATAGATTTTAGGTATTTTGAATATGTTCGGCCCGGGCGAATAAACGGACCATTTATTTAGATATTTTAAGGGAACCCCCCCCCCCCCTTTCTCGATTTTATTTTTTCAAGATTTTCAATGGGCTGGTAAATCAATACCAATGCTTGTTAAGGTTTGTGACTTTGCACATATATATTTGAAGATTTAAAAAAGAAGAAAAATAATTTACAAAAAATTTTTGTAATTGTTTTTTGTAATTAAAGAGAAGTCCTTATTTTTGATGGCGGGCATGATAACTCCTCACTGGAACCTCGGAATCCGAAAATTCCAACGGTGTTAGAAAGAGTACATGTCCGGCTCTCGTATGATCTAGGATTATTGACTTCGCTGTAAGATTAACAAAATGGCGGACCTTTAAAAAATATTTTTCGAAAATCGCCGATTTTTGACCAAAAACCAATTTAAAAAATAAGGAAGATATTCACTGATTGGCTTAGTTCATACGATAGCTATACACTCACAGAGAAACGTGTAAAAATTTGGAATCGATTGGGTTATTAGTTTTTGAGTTATCGTGCCCGCCATTCGCAAAAAAATGTTTTGAGAAAAACGCGTTTAAAGTTTGAGAAGCCCGGCTATATCTTCAAAAGTTCTTGAGATTTTCACATGAAAGTTGATAGGGACATTCTTGAATTAGTGTAGATTCGAATTAAATCAAAAATTTTTTTGACCTCGAGAATGGGGGGGTCCCCTTAATAGTTTTATAGTACAATAGTTGACCTTATTGTTGAATTTAGAATTTTACTTACTGCAACAGTTCATTACCCAAAAATGTGTATTGCATCATGCGTTAATATATTTTCAAAAGTTTCAATTGTTATTCTTGTTGGAGGATAAATACACAATTAACTAAATTTTACTATGTGTTCCTTTTGTAAAACATATACAAAGTTTTAAATAATTTTCCATTTAATTAAGCTAATTTTACTCTTATCTTATCGTCTTTTAGTTGATATTCCCAACACCCACTCACCTCCCATACCTGGCATCCCAGGTTCTAAAGAAGAATTAGATTAAATCTTTAACCCACTGTGAAATTTTTCAACAGCATATGTTGCCTGGTGACATAGATACAACATATGGAAAATGTACATATGTATGTGTATATCTTTCATGTATGTATTCCAACATAAGGAGCCAAAGTAAATTTAAACGGGACGGCTTCACTCATCAAATTCTTAGTATTCAGGCACTGATGTCGTTGCCATAGAAACGCCACCTTCTTCGTCGTTGACAAATAACTTAACGAATATAATTTGTCAAAGGCCATATGGTATTTTTTGTACGTTCTTCTGCTTCTTTTTTGTTTTACAAAGATATGGCAGCGGGTATAAGAAGAGTTTGTATTGAATTGGCGAAACAAAATGAGTGCAATTTTGCGTTGCGTGAGAAGGATTATCAAGGTATGAATTTTCATTGAAAGTTTCGAAAAAATCGATATATTTTAAGTTGCTTCAATTTTTGCAGGCAGTCAGGTGAGATGAGAGTCAATTAGGGAGATTTATTTGATATTTTGGGTAAAAAGAATTTTGAAATTGATTTTTTCTGTCCTTGATGAATATGACAGCCTTGGTAGATAATAATAATGATACCCCTAAATGGATTTTCTATGGATTAGTTAATCGCCACCACATGTCTAACAATTCGAAGCACATTTAGACCAGTCAAGAGCTTTAATTTTTCTGTTAATACTCCTAGAGATATTCCTACCAAAAATTATCAATGTAGATTTAAAGGTGCGGAACCATTTACGACATTTTGAAGGTTTTTGTCGCATTCACTCATTGTATTTACTATAGTTTGCATACTCCGATATTGGAGGAAAATTCTATATATATGGGTTCAAGTTTGAATGTAGCACCCACATAATGGCCCACCAAAATGTGGAGTGTATATAAAATGTTATATTCGGTTTGGAACAGGCACTTCATAAATTATATATATTATTGATCAGAATAAAATTCTATGTCGATTTATGCATATCCGTCTGTCTGTTGCAATCTCGACAGAGATCGCGATATTTGAGATATAGCTTTGAAATTTTGCATTGGTATTGCTTTTACTCCTAGAATGGTTGGTTTGCAAATGGGTTATGTCGGTCAACGTTTTGGTATAGACCCTATATAAAGGTACCCCCCACGTTTTCCAGCCGCATTGGCTTTCATTTTTTTACGTTTTAATCTCATTGGGTATTAAATCTTCTTACTGAAAATAATCATTATTTGTCCAGATTTTAGGGTAGCAACATATAGCGGTACCCCGGATGATTTGGTAGTTTGTAGACCCGTTTTTCGACAGAATCAGCTGTTAATTGGTATTTTGGATTTACTTCGGCTATCAGATCTGCCTACGAAAATTTATTAATAGTGGTCCATGTTTCGGAGTAGCTCTCAATAACCTCCCAATATTTTTTGGGCATATGTTTATACCTAATTGGTTGTAATTTATTATTTTGGGTTGTGGTAAGGTAGTAAATCGTTATCAATATTTTTCCACATTTTAGGAAAGCCCCAAAGATCGGCATTTTGTGGAGCACGTGCTTAAGTGTTTCAACCAATTGGGAGCAATTTAATAGTTTGAATTCTCATTGAGTATAAAATGTCCCTACCAAAAATGATCAACATTGGCCCATGTTTCCGTGTAGCACCCTTATAATGGTAATCCCTTTTTTTCGGTATCTTGGCGATTTCTGGGACTTTTTTAACCGAATTGGCTATAATTTGATTATTCAGAATTTTAAGGATATCAAATTTTACTACTCAAATGATCAATATTGCTTCACTTTTTAGGAAATCCCCAATAGAACGCTACATTCCGAATTTCAGTATTTTGGGAAGCTTGGACACGTGTTTCAACCAATTTAGTTGTAATTATACCCTTCACCACTCTGTGGTACAGGGTATTATGTCTTTGTGGTTATGTTTGTAACAGACAAAAGTAATCGAGATAGCCCCATGATTCCTTTTGAGAATATGCATAGTTACTTTTGAGAATAGGTCGCATTTATACTCCGATTTTGATGAGATTTGGCCCAAGGACGAACCTTATTGAAATTGGGAAAAATCAGTTCAGATTTAGATATAGCTCCCATATATATTTGCGTCCGATTTTATGTAAATGGTGCATCAAAGTCCCAATATATCTTTCGATTTGCACGAAATTGGGTATTTCGTGAAAATCGGTTCAGATATAGATATATCTCCCATATATATTTTCGTCTGATTTTACGTAAATGATTCCGAGGAGTCTACGTCTGTTTCATATACACGAGATAAAACTGCGGACGGTGCTTTATGCTGCAGCATACCAAATATGCATACATAATTTTGCTAGGTTTTATACAAATTGTACACCAAAGAATCCAAGTCTCCCCGATTGACATAGAATTTTTCATAGATTTCAGAATGGTATGCCTATGGGGTTTTTTTATAGGTTCAAATACCTAAATAACACATTTAAATTCGCCCGATCCCAATTCACAAGATATTGTATATATTAGCGCCTCTTGTATGTACCCATAGTGGTGAAGGGTATCATATAGTCGTCCGACTTTTGAACTTTCCTTACTGGTTTTATATTTTGGATTCTCATTGAGTACAAAATCTTCCACATATTTTGGGGTTTCTCTCTTAGGGGAGATTTAGCGTATTTTGGGGAGATTCGGTACGTTTTTCAATTGACTGGAATTATGTTTAGTTTTCATTGGGTAGCAAATCTTGCTACCGAAAATAAAAAAAATATTGCACCACTGTTTAGGATAGTCATAAATTTCGGTATTTTGGTGAGTGTAGGCACATTTTCCAACCGAATTGGCTCCAATATAATATTTTGGAATCCCATGTGGTAAACAAATCTCCTTACTAAAAATATCAATATTGAATTACAGAGCGCTATTAATCTGTATTTTGGGATTTTTGGGCATATTTTCAACCGCATTGGCTGAAATTTAAGATTTTGGCTAATCATGAGATGGAAAATTTCCCCATACAAAATATTAATACCATGTTATAACGGTAGCCTACTCCATTTTTGGTATTTTCATGATATTATCTACGTTTTCTACCAAAGTAACTATAATCTCGCATTGTGGTGTTTTGGACATGCAGAAAATTATCAGTTAAGACCAAAGTTTGGACATAGGCCCCCTATAAAAACATAGCCCTATTTTGAGATTGATGGGTATTATCCACCAGTTTCTGCATGTGGTCTTTGCGATTAAGTTTCCTGTCAGATATATATTTTAGAGAACTATGTTTTTTTAGAATGTTGTCTCTTCATGATGTCCTATTTTTTCAAAACAACCCTATAAGACACATTTTTGAGAAAAGTTTGTTGGTATTATGGTTAGTGCGTAGTAAGAATATATCTGACATTTGGGGTTTTAATTTATGAGACCCGTTTTCATATTTATTTGTGAATTCATATTCCTGGGAAAACTCTTCAGTTTTAAGTTAGAGTTATTTTAAGGCCCTTTGATCTTGGCATATCGGCTAAAACATCCCGACTAAAAAATATTCCATGGTATTGAACTCAGTTTATCTATCTATTACACCCCAGTGATACACAACATAACTTTTATTTACAAACTTAAAATCTCTAGACATGTACATCCCTTTTTATTGTCATTTAAATTAATATTTAATTATTATTAATATTTAATTTTACTTTGCTTTGCCTAGCAGAAATAAAAACTAAAATTAAAAACTTCTCTTATCGCCCGCAAACAGAAAATAATCAGAAACACAAAAATTGTGCCCTCTCTATTTGACTTTACCATTTGCTAGTTATAAACATGTCAAAGGCAAACAAACCAACAAAAACTTAGATATGTAATTGTACCCAAAACAGTAGGATGCCCAACCGAAAAAAGGCTATTTTCACATATTTTGGTCCTAAACAACACGGGGCCATGGCAAATGCATTGTTTTTCTAGGAGTTTGTAAATTGTTGAAAGTAATTTTGTAATGTCAGCGTGTATTCGACAGTTTTTTTTACCAAAAACAACAAAATCAAATTTTTATGCAATATTGTTTTATGTAATTAAAAAACATGGAAAAAATTCAATGTACAATAGGAAAATTTAAGTTGAAATATACCTGAGGATTTAATTTGAAATTATAAAATATAATCGTTCATTCTGTAAAATACTAATTTCTGTTCAAACGAATTCATAATTTGAATCTATATCAATATTAACGAATTGCCAAAAAACACGGGGAAAGTTCTGACTTAAATTTTATATTGTTTATAACGACATGTCGCTTATATCGAACATTTCACCGGTGCATTAGCTGTCGTTCTCTTTATTAAAAAATGTTAATTTTGTAATTCTGTTTGTAAATTTCTGTAATAATCATTTTTGACAATATATATAGTTACCGAGCTTAGAAAAGATTTCCAAGTGCGTCGATCTTGTGCAGATCTCATCCAATTTGAAAAACAATTTTCCGAGATGTTGTCTACTACTTCATATTTCCATCGTATACGTCGTTTTTTATGCCTTTTGTGTGGGGATATCCTCATCCATTCTCACAACATGACCTAGCCAACGTATTCGCTGCAGTTCGATGTCTGATAATAGACGTACAACTAATGGTTCATTTGATATTTTCCGTCGACGATCTTTCGGAGAATTTTTCTATTAAACACTCCAAAAACTACCCCATCTGCTTGCGCAAGTACCCATGCTTCAGATCCATACAACACCACTGGTAATATCAGGGTCTTGTGGAGTGTGAGTTCGCATTTGCATCTCGTATGACCTTTTCCAGCAGAATGTTAAATAGGTCACACGATAAACTCTCAACTTGTCTGAATCCTTGTTTATTATTGATGGGCTCCGAGAGGTCTTTTCCGACTTTAACTGCTAACCTTGTGCCAGTTAAAGTTATCCTGAATAGACACATTATTTTTGCAGGAATGTCGAACGCAGACATGGCTACAAACATCTCTGAACGGATGGGGTTGTCGAATGCGGCTTTGTAGTCGACGAATGGGTTGAATGTGTCGATGTGTTCTTCGTGGGTCTTTTCCAGGATCTGGTGCAGAGTGAAAATCTGGTCAATGGTAGATTTGCCAGGCCTGAAGCCGCTTAGGTATGGCCCGATAATGTCATTGACCATTCAATCGTTCACACAGCACGCTGGATACCACCTTATATGCGATGGAAAGGAGACTTAATCCTCTATAGTTGTCACATATCGTCTTGTCTCATTTTTTGTGCACGAGGCACAGGATGCTAAGGTTCCAATCATTGGGCATGCATCCCTCTAAAATTGTAAAATTGTACTAATCAGCTGGTACATGCTCCTGACCAGCATCTGACCAAAGGTCTTGAATAGTTCGGGGGGTAATCCATCGGCAACTACTGTTTTATGTTTCTTCAACCGATTAATTGCTGATCTGACCTCATCTGACACTCTGTACCGTCATCTCCTAATGGTTCTGGGCATCATCTACTTTACCGCCACTATTTGACACTAGAAGCTTTTCAAAATGCTTCTTCCAGATCCTCAACACGCTATCTACATCTGTCACCAGGTTTCAATCTTCATTTCTACTGGAGGATGTGTCTGCACCAAAACTTTCGGTTTGGTGTTTTACTCGTTGGTAAAATTTCTGGACTTCATTCTGACTCCTGCACATCTCGATTTTCTCACGTTTTTGCGGAGTAGAATTCTGCTATCTGTTGTGTTTGTAGCTTTTCGGTGTCGAGTTTTCGTGTTACATTAGATCGCAACTTGGCTGCTACACTAAGACGGGTGCGAACCTTGGCTGCCACAAGGTAATGGTCCGAATCGATATTTGCTCCTCGTATGGATCGAAGGTCTAAAACACTGGATGAATGCCTTCCGTCAATCACAAATGATCAATTTGATTTCTGATTGTCTGTTTGGGAGATAAACATGTGGCCTTGTGTATATCGAAATGCTTGAATTTGGTGCTGCTAACTACCATATTTTTTCTGCCGCGAAGTAAATCGAGCCGTTGTTGGATGTTTCTTCATGTAGGGGTAAATTTTCCGACGGTGGGGCCAAAAATATTTTCTCTTCCGTTTTTGCATTTAAATTTCCGACGGAGCATGGGCACAAATAAGACTGATGTAAAAGAACTTCGTTTTTATACGGATTAAAGCAATTCGCTTATCTACTGGAGTGAATCTGGAGACAAGATCTTTTATTTTCCTGTTAACCATAAATCCGCAGCCAAATTCATGTTTCCTTTCATGACAGTTATAATGCATTGCGGAATCGTCTGATTTATTTACGCATGCCCCTTTCCATCGCATTTCTTGTAAGGCAATAATATCGACCAAATTCCAAATTCATGTTTCCTTTCATGACAGTTATAATGCATTGCGGAATCGTCTGATTTATTTACGCATGCCCCTTTCCATCGCATTTCTTGTAAGGCAATAATATCGGCTTTGTACTTCTTGAATACATCCGCCAAAGCGAAAACTGCGCCTATTCTGTACAACGTGCGCACATTCCAAGTGCAGATTCACAGATCGTGGTCCTTTATACGTTTGTGTGGGTCGCCTACATTGGGTGGGTTTGATGTTCTTTTTCGTTGCTTTTTTATAGTAGTAGGGGTTTTCCGAGTGTGTGGGCAATTAACCCAACGCCTCAACCTATTTTTATAGTTCTTATGGGTGAAATCACTTCACATATCAGCTCACCATTTCAAAGGATGATGGAAATAGCTACCTTAGGTGACACCGCGGGGAGTTCAGTGTCCACAATTGAGATGAAAGAAGAACCAAGATAAGCCTGATCTTTGCCATGTTAAAGTCAATCAGAACCGTTTTGTATATTTTGGAATCTTCCTGCCGGGTGATCAAAATTAGACAAATTCTTGCATGAAAGTTAATAATGTCCGATGACCCTGTAATTAAATGGACCCAATTTACTATTTCTAATTTCAAACACCAACAACATGCCAAATCCCATCCAATGACAAAGTTTTTCTGCTCACAAAAATTCTGGTATCATATTTTCCATGCAACTGTTTAATCAACAAATTTAAATTCATGGTATTATGTGGTTAACTGAAACAACTTAATAAGCCCCGCTGTCTAAAAACTGTCCTTATTTAAGTTTAAATATATATCCCATTATATTTTTACGTCAATAGGCCAAGACATTTTTAGGCTCATTGTAATTCCAAAAACAAAAGAAAAAACAAATATTTTAAATAGCTAACTTTCATATTTTTAATTTACAAAGTTTCTCCTACATCTGCCTCACCAAACCTTTACTTCGTGACAACAACCTATACACCACGCGAACTTTTTGTGCTGTGCTCTCTCAGCAAATAAATGCGTTTTAATTAAAGTAAATTTATTTATAACATTACCATCACCACCACCCTCACCATCACCATCAGCAACAGCATCGTCATCGTCATCATCATCTTCATCCGCTTCATTATTATGCGTTAAGTAGAAAAGTTATGACTGAACATTTGCTCTCTGTCTTCTCTTCCAATTCTTGTCTTTTTCTAGGTTATTGTCTATCCAACACGTGACAGTTTACAGTTCGTGGGAGCCGTATCCATATTGGCAGGCATCTGGTTGCTAGCCTTGCTGCTGGCATCGCCCATGTTTATTTATAAACGACTAATTCATGCTGACATTCCACCCGTTCTCCAGGAACTCGGCATACACGGTGTCTCGTTTTGCATAGAAGATTGGCCGCTGAATCATGGCCGCTTCTATTATTCCATGTTCTCGCTGTGCGTCCAGTACTTGGTGCCCATACTGATAGTGTCGGCTGCCTATTTCGGCATTTACAACAAATTAAAAAGTCGCATTACCGTGGTCGCCGTCCAGGCCTCGTCACAGCGGAAAACGGAGCGGGGACGGCGCATGAAGCGCACCAATTGCCTGCTCATTAGCATAGCTGTGATCTTTGGAGTGTCGTGGCTGCCGCTAAACTTTTTCAATTTATATGCAGACATGAAGCGGGGAGCGGTGACCAATAGCATGCTGGTGGCATATGCCTTCTGCCACATGATTGGCATGAGCTCGGCCTGTTCGAATCCCCTGCTCTATGGATGGCTGAACGATAATTTCCGTAAAGAATTTCAAGAATTATTATGCCGTTATAAAGAAAACACTAATATTGCTCTTAATGGTCATACAACAGGAGGCGGACAATCGCGTCGGAAACGAAAGAATGCCGATATATCAAAGGGTGATCTAAAGCTATTGAGCAGTGTGGGTGTTGGTGGAGCAGGAGCCGGTGGCGGGGCTGGTGGAGGGGATGGCCGTATGTCCGGTGGTCTATTGGGTATTGGAAATTCCAATAACAATTTTGGTGGTAGTGGTAATATGCGTAGTGCTGTAACCGAATCGGTGGCTCTAACAGAAAATCCCATGTCAATGGAAGTTACAACGACACTTGTGATCCGGTAAATTTGAACCACAATTCCCCACAGACATACTTATGATAAGTTAGTTAATGGAAATATCAAAAAACAACAAAACCACTATGTAACCTTCCACCCACCACATATAAACATATGTACATGTGAAAACACACACAGATACACGCTCTATCTGTCTCTCTCATACATAACCACAGAAAAATGCATACAGACAGACAAAGAAACATACAAACCAAAAGCCATTGAATCAAATTCAATGCAAAATTCCACATCAAATGAAAAACTTAAATAAAAATACCAAAAATTATTTTAAATAAAAAAAAAAACAAAAAACGAATTAATTTTAAATTAACTATTTAATTATACAATACAATACAACTGTACACAATGACAACCACACAATTCCAATAAAAACCCAAATATTTTTTGTTGGATGTGCCGACAAAATATTATTGTTTAGTGCACACATTAAATAAATATTTATTAAATAGACAATTTGTAAAATAAATTATACTTAAACATTTACCTTCAATCCAGTTTTCTTCCGAATATTCTGCAGTATATATATAGAAACATATTTGTATATTTTTCGAATGTATTCAGTGTCTATGTCACATTGGCTGTAATTGCATGATTATTGTAAATATTTATGTAGAGTTGCAATTATTTAAGTTCTATTTTTCAATTTATTTTCTAATCTATTATATTTAAGAAAGAATAAAGTAATTTATTTTTTTAAAAAAAATATAAAAATTATATATTTTTTTAACATTTTTATTTTTATTATTTAAAAATGTTGTCTGTGCAGAAATTAACACACAAGTTTATTATTCGGTTTGTAATAAAAAAAGCCAGATCTTAGAATTCAAAATTTTATTTATTGGCGAATGTATCGAATTATATGCCCTATTCAAACAACTGTGGTTCCGTTCCAGAACCTAAAAAAAATCTACTCATTTTGAATGTTTTGCAACTTTTTACTCGAAAACCGTTCCTCAACCCACAAAACTGGTAAAACATTGAATCAAATTTAAGAGAGCACAAAACAAAATGGCGTTCTTTTTGTAAACTTTTTACTCCAGAAATTTGGCCGAGTAAAAATGGTAAACAGGAATGCCTACTTCTGATTGGCTGTTATGTTGATTTTGAAGTATTGCCATCTAATTTTGGCATATTTACTAGATTTGCGTTCCCGAACTTTTCAAATTATTTTGTACTCTGAGAGCGATTTTGATGTTTCTCTTTTACTAGATTTACTATTAAAAAAGTACTCATCGTAACCCACTTACGCTACATATGTCCGATATGGTCCAATGTAGTTTAAATTGATCCCGAATTTTGTGCAACCCCGTCTGCAACCCCCCAACATATTCACCGGTGACTTACGTACT
Organism: Musca vetustissima; assembly: GCF_032173495.1. NCBI lineage: Eukaryota > Metazoa > Arthropoda > Insecta > Diptera > Muscidae > Musca > Musca vetustissima. The sequence continues at coordinate 252,633 of NW_026879717.1, read as the reverse complement.
TATTTAGCTGGCTTGTTAAAACAGATTTCCAAGCGCGTTTTTTGCAACCCATCCAACCCCCAAAGATATTTCAACGTGACTTACATGATTTTTCCATCTAATTCTAATTCCATAAGCCGAGCTTAAAAAAGATTTCCAAGCGCATCGGTCTTGTGCGCATCTCATCCAATTTGAAAGACTATGTTCCGAGATGTTGTCTTCTACATGATTTTTCCATCTAATTCTAATTCCATAATTCGCGGCCTGCGTGAACAATAGGCTCGCTTTTATATCCATTTTCATTCATTCGCACAACATGGCCTAGTCATCTCGAAGTTCATTCGACGCCCATATTCATCGTCGATGCAAATCGGCCGTAGATCTTTCGGAGAATTTTTCTCTCAAACACCCAATGTTCGATCCATTATATCGATGTCATCGGCGTGGGCGAGTAAAATGTGTTGTTTGGTGTACAGATTTCCATTTCTGTTCACCTCTGCCTCTCTTATGACCTTTTCCAGTAGGATGTTAAAAAGGTCACGCGACAAACGATCACCTTGTCTGAATCCTCGTTTGGTATTAAAGGGATCCGATAGGTCCTTTCCGACTTTAACTGCTGATCTTGTGCCGTATAAATTTTGCAGGAATGTCGAACGCAGACACGGCGAATGCCGGCGATTGCTTGCTATTATGGCCTTATCTTGGCTAGGTGATATACACTCTATTCCGTCATCTCTTATTCGAGGGTATTTTCTTCACCGCCACTATTTGATACCACAAAATTTTCAAAATACTCTTCCAGATCCTCAACACGACGTCTGTATTTGCCACCAGGTATCCTTCTTCATCGCTACAGGAGGATGTGCCTGCACCAAAGCCTTCTGTTTGGTGTTTTACTCATTGGTAAAATTTCCGGACTTCATTTTGACTCCTGTACGTCTCGATTTGCTCACGCTCACGTTTTTCTTGCTCATCGAAGACTATGAAGTAAATATTTTGACCAGAATAAAATTCTATACCGATTTAGGTATGTCCGTCTGTGTACAATAATTAATTTTCGGTATATTGAAAATTTTAGCACCATTAATCCACCAAAGTGTTAGTAATTTGGTATACCGGAATTTCGGAGGGAGACATCACGTATTCCGTTGCGCTCCATTTTCTTTATTTGAATGTTTTAGAAACTTAATTTTTCAACCGAAAAGGCTGTGATTTGGAATACCTTTTTTTGTGAGACTGACATATCTATGCATAAAATTTATAAATAGAGGTCCATGTGTGACATGAAAGTTCCATTTGATGGTTTTAGCCGAATTTCCACAACCCATACACATACCATTCTGAATTCTGTGAAAAATACCATTTTGAAATTTATGAAAAATTTTTATGTCAATCGGCAGAGTTTCTTCGATGTAAAATTTTCATGAAATCGAGCAAAATTGTATATGGAATCTATATGTAAATATGGACCTATTTAGGGGAACGTGGAATACAGCGCTGAAGGTATAACTAAATCTGCACCGATTTAAAAAAAAAACGTATTTCAGTTACCTGTAGCAATATCCCAATCCGTGTTTTGGTGCACCATTTATATAAAATCGGACGAAACTATATATGGGAGCTATATCTAAATCTGCATCGATTTAAACACAACTTCGCACACATCAATCTGGATCTAAGTCAGTTGGCTGTGCAAAAATTTTGTCTCAGTCCGGTAAATAAATGGAAGGTATATATTTATCTGAACAGATTTCGGCAAATCTTGGCATAGATCTAAATCTGAACCGACAAACAACAAAACTTCGCAACATCAATCCGGACCTAACATAGTGCGATATTCAAAATTTTTTCTCAATCCGACAAATATTGGGTGTTTGTTGCAACTTTTGCATAAAATCGGACAAAACTATATGGTAGCTATATACGAATCTGAACCGATTTCAACACAACTTCGTACATATCAAACACCCACCGATTTTCTCCAATGTCAATAGGGTTCGTCCTTGGACCAAATGAGTGGCCTGTGCCAAATTTCATTTCATTCAGATCATAAATTCGACCTGCACTTTGTTTTCAATTTAACACGGATAGAAGGACGGGCATGCATAAATTGACTCAGGAATTGATTCTATGCATATTCTCAAAATGAACCATGTACCTCGTTTGATTCTGCCTGTTACAAACATATGCACAAAAACATAATAGCAAGTAGAATAGTGTGTTGAAGGATATAATGATCAAATTAGGTCCAGGTGTTGGCATAATCCTCCCAACCATTGTTTTTATTTTGAGGGTTTCCAATACGATGATTTGATACGGCATTTTTGCAAACTGACATACATGTTGCCTACAGAAGTTCCTGCAGTTTTGCATTCTAGGTTCATTTTTGTAAAACTAATTCAATGCAGTGAAAAGGTTCGACATCGCCCCATATAAAGGTCCGCCTCATTGTTGGTGTTTTGAAAAGATTTTTGATGTATGTTTCTGGTTTTGACATTCCAGATTTCTGGCAAAGAAACTATTTCCTCCTAGAAATTGTTGTGCATATGTTGGAAACAGACAGAAATAATCAATATAAAGAAATAGATGGAGAATGCGACAGTTTAAACTTCTTTTGACATTTTTATACCCTTCACCACACCGTGATACAGGGTATTATGTCTTTGTGCATATGTTTTGTAACAGGCAAAAGGAAACGAGATAGACACATGGTTCCTTTTGAGAATAGAATCACTTTCTGAGCCGATTTACGCATGTCCGTCTGCCCGTCCGTCCATGAATTTTGGTGAACAAAGTACAGTTCGTATTTATGATCCGATTTGGATGAAATTTGGCATAGGTCACTTATTTGGCCCAAGGATGAACTCTATTGAAATTGGGCAAAATCGGTTCAGATTTAGATATAGCTCCCATATATATTTTCGTCCGATTTAATGTAAATGGTGCACCAAAGTCCCTATATATTTTTCGATTTGCACAAAATTTGGCACAGCGTAATGAATTAGGTATGGAATGATGTGTTTTAAGTTTCCTGAAAATCGGTTCAGATTTAGATATAGCTTCCATATATATTTTCGTCCGATTTTTTGTAAATGGTGCACCAAAGGCCCTATATATCTTTTGATTTCCAGAAAATTTGGCACAGCGTTATAAATTAGGTGTAAAATGACGTATGTAAAATTTCTTGAAAATCGGTTCAGATTTAGATATAGGTCCCATATATATTTTCGTCCTATTTAATGTAAATGGTCCATCCAAGTTCCCTATATATCTTTCGATTTGTACGAAATTTGGCACAGCGTAATGAATTAGATCTAAATTGATGTGTGTTAGGTTTCCTGAAATTGTTGAAATCGGTTTAGATTTTCCTTTAAAATTTGCGACGTCTGTTAGGATTCATCTGTCGAATATACCCAAAGTGGTGAAGGGTATCATATAGTCGGCTCCGTCCGACTTTACTGCATTCCTTACTGGTTTATTTATGTTTTATCCCCGTCTTTCAGTATATGAAAGAACAAATATTGACCTTTATATTGCTTTCAGCCATTGTATATCAGATATCGGATTGCTAAATAGGAATATCCTCCATTGAGAGGAAATTTATTGATATACCAGAGTTCCGATTCGGATGGCCAACCAAGTCTTATTTTTACTTTTGTTTACAAATATAGTTTTTTTAATATTTTTCGTATGACTCGTAAAATTAAAAATAAAATTAAAAGAAGGACTTTATCCTTGACGTTCAAAATGTTCACTTTATTTTCCCCTTCGTTGTTGAAAAATGATTATGACTTATTTCTTAATTACGAACTGAATAGTAAACAACAAAATTTATTCCTTTACTGCATATCAGACATATCTACATATTGTTTACATATCGCTCATATACAATATTCAAGAATTCACTCCAATTCACTTTTGATAGAGCCCAACAAAAGTCCTTTCGAGTGAAATCTTTTTATTTGCCTTCTGAGAAGAGCGATAGTTTTTTTTTATTTATTTGATAAGTCTTTTCTGTTATGAGTTTTCGTTTCGTAATTTATTGATCGATTTTTGATTTGTTATTGTATATTACATGCATTTTGTGTGTGTGTATTTTTGGATTGTGACATAAATGTACATTTAATGACAACAAAATAGTTTTCAGTTTATTATTTCTATTTTTTAATTGTAATAAGTTATGTGAATTTATAATGAAAATAAAAAAGTATATTTATATAGGATAAGGATTATGTATTCATTGCATTTTTTCTTCCAATTCCAAATATGTAAAGTTAAATGAAATAAATGCAAATTGTAATTTTTTATTCAAATAAAGTCTGTTGGTTGTTTTACTTTGACATTAAATGTAGTAGATGGGTATACAAGTAAGTAGGGATATTTTTGTTATTTAAAATATGGACAAATTTAAAACATTTTGAATTGACTTTGATATTCATTTAATAAGATGAAATAATCAAAGTCAAATGTATAGAATATGCATGTTATATATTGGAGACATCAATCACATATTGGACACATTAAGGCAATTTTTGTCTGTGTGGGGTTTTTACTTCCTGAAATAAAATGAAATATCAACGTTTTCAACTAATTAAAATTAAAGGTTAATATCTTGGGGAATTATAAATACATACGAGCCAAATAAATGAGCTGTACCAAATTTCATCCAATTCAGACTATAATTGCGCCTTTTACAATGTTTACATTTTTATATGGACTATGCATATCCTCAAAAGTAACTATGGATGTTCATATCTCGTTTCTTTTTGTATGTTACAACATATGCACCGATCCTGGCAAAATATCGTGATAGTTGTACCCTCTTGCCCGATTAGAGGTCAACAGCAACTCTTCCTTACAATGTCATATTTTCCGAATATTACTAATATTCAGTACAGTCCTTCTAATTACTTGTCCAGATTCCCTTGACCGACTCGAAAAAAATAAGTTTTCGGTCCTATATTTTCGCGCTCCTGTGTGGTAATGGGCAACTAAATAATATCTCAGTACGTAAGAACCTGTAAATATTTAAGTGTAACTCCCAAAATCTGAGTACATACGACCATATAAGTGATATCAATTTAAGGTCAACCACTCCTCTTGGATGTGCTATCAACTTCTCGGGTCTTTGTTCTTCATGGGTAAATATATACGCTATAGAATACTAATTTTGTCATTTTTCACACAAAAGTCAGGGTCCATTTGACTAAATATTGACCGATCTTTAACAAAACAGGCATGCTTATTCTTTGGCTCGATCCCCTTCTCCATGCAAAAATTCGCGGTGTTTGGGCCATGATTGCGGCCTCTGGAGCGACCAGAAAATCATCCCCTAAATATTAGCCAATCTTTTCCAAAAACAATAGGGGTCTTCATTGGCCAGTACGCATCCTACAAGCACAATTTCGTGAAGAATGGTCCATAACTGTGGCCTGTATCGTGTTTACAAATTATAATAGACGCAAAATATTGCCCAAGCTCAGAATATAGTACCACCGAAAGTTAGATTTTCATGGAAGTTGTGTAGGGTATCATATGGTCGGCCCCGTTCGACTATACAGCTCCGCTCACTGGGTTTGTATATATATTTATGTCAAATTTGAAGAACCCTATACACCAAATTAGGGATAATGGGGATAAAGCCTTCAAAATACTGAAAATGTGGCACTGATATTAGGGCGATACCAAAACGTAAACCGATATAACCATTTTTTTATCTATATGTAACCGACTAACATCAATCCCTACACATGTCATTCTGCAACCTATGCTAAATTTTTGTAAATCGATTTAAAGCAAACTTGACACACGCTATCTGGTGTACAATTAACATGAACAAATATAGATTATATATGGAAGCTATGCTATATCTATATCTGAACCGATTTCAAGGAAACTTGTCAGAGATTAATTTATATTAACTACAGTACGTTGTGTCACTCGGCATAGCTATGGATCTTTAGTGCACAATTTACTTAAAATCTGAACCGATTTTCACGAAACTTAGCACACATCATTATAGACTTAATTCAGTACGCTATATCAAAATCGAAAGATATATGGGACTTTGGTGTACCATTTACCTAAAATCGGGCGAAACTATGTATGGGAGCTATATCTAAATCTAAATCGATTTTCACGAAACTAAGCACACGTCGTTCTAGACTTAATTCAGTACGCTATGCCAAAATTCTTACAAATCGAATGATTTTCAGTGACTTTGGTGCACCATTAACCAAAAATCGGACGAAAATATATATGAGAACTGTATCTAAATCTGAACCGATTTTTACGAAACTTAGGACACGTCATTCTAGGCATAATTCAGTACGCTATGCCAAAATTCTTGCAAATCGAATGATTTTCAGTGACTTTGGTGCACCATTAACCAAAAATCTGAACCGATTTTCACGAAACTTAGGACACGTCATTCTAGGCATAATTCAGTACGCTATGCCAAAATTCTTGCAAATCGAATGATTTTCAGTGATTTTGGTACACCATTAATCAAAAATCAAATATATATGGCAGCTATATCTAAATCTGAACCGATTTTCTCCAATTTCAATAGGGTTCGTCCTTGGGTCAAATAAGTGCCAAATTTCATCCATATTGGATTATAAATGCGACATGTGCTTTTTTACAATTTAAGATCAACAGACGGACGTTCGGACATGCATAAATCGTCTCAGAAAGAGATTCAATGCATATTCTCAAAAGGAACTATGTGTCTACCTCGATTCCTTTTGCCTGTTACAAACATATGCACAAATACGTAATACCCTATACCACAGTGTGGTTATGGGTATGAACGTGTCCACTGTTATATGGGGCTACATCGAAACATGGACTAGTAATAATACATATTAATAATTTTAGGTATGGATATTTTCTAATGAAAATTACAAAAAAATTTGAACCAATTTGGCTAAAAATGCGCTTTAACTTCTCCCAACACCGGCATTTGGGAGGTACCGCAAAATTGCATCCCAATCCGCTTAAATTTGACTCTTTGCTGCACCATTTGCTTAAAATCGGACGAACATATATATGGGAGCTATATCTAAATCTGAACCGATTTCAATAAAAATTGGCACACGTTATTATATCCCAATTTCGATACGTTGTGCAAAATGTCATACCAATCGGCTTAAATTTAACTCTTTGGTGCACCATTTGCTAAAAATCTGACGAAAATATATTGGAGCCATATCTATATCTGAACCGATTTTCCCACTTTCAATAGGGTTCGTCACTGGGCCAAATAAATGAGCTGTGCCAAATTTCATCCAAATCGGATTATAAATGCGACCTGTACTTTGTTTACAATTTCACATCAACAGACGGACGGACGGATATGCATAAATCGACTCAGAAAGTGATTCTATGCATATTCTCAAAAGTAATGCGAACGGACTATTCGAATTGAACCAAACTATGTTTAACCTATTATCTCTACCAAGATAATCCTTTAGATCAAGTACAAAGGGTCAACATTTTCAATATTTACAAATCCAATATCAGGCGAATGGAATGTCTGATTGGAATCAAATTTTGCACAGTCTACTATTATCTTTACCAAGCCTAGATCAAGTTTGAAGATGGGACCCACATTGGTCCACTCATTACAGTACCTTCCCCACAAAGAGTCAAAATGTTCAATATTTATAGATCCAATATCATGCGAACGGACTATACGATTTGAACCGAACTTTGTAAAACACCTTATCTTTACCAAGTGTAGATCATCTTATCTTTGCCAAGTGTAGATGACTGTGCTGACCATTATTGAGCATCTTCTATGCTTCCCAGTACCTGTGCATACTGAGGCCTGAGCCTTTCGTTTTTGACTTTCTTACGGTAATTTTTTTTCGTGTCTGAGCCTTTAACAAAACATATTTTCAAATCATAATATTAGTCCATGTCATAAATTTGATCGAAAAATTCTGGTGATACACAAATTGTATTATTATTTGATATTACTTTTACCCTCATCCTATCAATTAATTCAATTAATATTAGTCTTTATATAATCTCATTTTCAAATCTCTTTAAATGTTGCAGTCATTTTGCAAATAATCCCAACTTGCGTCACAACATCATTGACATTCAACACGTTCGAAAATGTTAAATTCTTAAAGTTTGATTATGTAATTTTTTCTCATCGCTTTGGTATCAATCAAATTACGATGTCTGCCAACCAAAAACGATAATCGCCACGGTTGACTTTCAGCACACGTTTATAGCCAAAGCATTTTACATTTTAAAAAGGTTTGTGTGTGTTTTTGTTTTCTTTTGGGTGTATTGATGATCCATGAATTATTTCTTGACTACTCAGCAAAAATCGGAAAAAAATAACGAAAACAAATGCCAAGCCAAAACTAACAAATAAACGACCCGAAATTTGTTAACGCCCAAACAAAACGGCGAATGAACGAATTTCTTTGATATGATAAGACAACGTTCGATATTCATGAGTAGTCGATTAGCATTTTTTATGACTCTTCTGAAAAAAGTGAAAATGCAAACACGTCTGTATGTATGTATGTATGGGATAACCAAATATACATTTATTTGTAAATAAATGTGTGTGAATATGTGTTTGCTTAAAAACAATCGACAGCCAGTCAAACAGATGAATATATCTGATGTGCAAATTCTTCCGTTTATCTTGGGATCTTCAAATTTCCATCTTAATTTTGAAGTAATTTTTTTTTTGTTTTTTGCAAATATTTACATATTAGAAATTTATTTTAAATTCATATGTATGCATAAGTTTTTGTTTTTCGCATTATAATCGGGAATTTTTGCATGAATGGATGTTATGTGATTGTAATGCATCATATAAATCGAATTGATTGTTTAAATGGTCTGAACCCCGCACTTTTCATGCCACATTAAATTGGCCAGAATTTAGAAAAATGACCAACCATCATATCAGAAAACTTTACTCATTTACTCGAAAGTTTCCGTTGAAGTGGCTGGAATTTTGATACGATAGAAAGGCTATGATGTTTGGTAATGAAAATCACGATACGGAATATAACGATACCACCGACATTTTGTCATTTTGGGTTTTTATAACCTTCACCACACAGTGGTACAGGGTATTATGTGCTTGTGCATATGTTTGTAACAGGTAAAAGGAATCGAGATAGACCCATGCTTCCTTTTGAGAATATGCATAGAATCACTTACTGAGTCGATTTATGCATATCCGCCCGTCCGTCCGTCTGTTGATGTTAAATTGTAAACAAAGTACAGGTCGCATTTATAATCCGATTTGGATGAAATTTGACACAGCTCATTTATTTGGCCCAAAGACGAACCCTATTGAAATTGGAAAAAAATCGTTTCAGATTTAGATATAGCTCCCATATATAGTTTCGTCCGATTTAATGTAAATGGTGCACCAAAGTCCCTATATATGTTTCGATTTGTCAGAAATTTGGTATGGCCTACTGAATTAAGTCTAGAATGGTGTGTGCCAAGTTTCGTGAAAATCGGTTCAGATTTAGATATAGCTCCCATATATAGTTTCGCCCGATTTTAGTTAAATTGTGCACCAAAGTCCCTATATATGTTTCGATTTGCAAGAAATTTTGTATGGCTTACTAAATTAAGTCTAGAGTGATGTGTGCTAAGTTTCGTGGAAATCGGTTCAGATTTAGATACATCTCCCATATATAGTTTCGTCCGATTTAATGTAAATGGTACACCAAAGTCCCTATATATGTGTCGATTTGCCAGAAATTTGGTATGGCCTACTGAATTAAGTTTAGAATGGTGTGTGCCGCGTTTCTTGAACATCGGTTCAGATTAAGATATGGCTCCCATATATAGTTCCGCCCGATTCAATGTAAGTGTTGCACCAATGTCCCTGAAAATAATTCGATTTGCACGAAATTTGTTATAGCTTACTAAATTAAGTCTAGAATGATGTGTGTTAAGTTTCGTGGAAATCGGTTCAGATTTAGATAAAGCTCCCATATATAGTGTCGCCCGATTTTAGGTAAATGGTTCACCAAAGTCCCTATATATGTTTCGATTTACACGAAATTTGGTATGACCTACTGAATTAAGTCTAGAATGGTGTGTGCCAAGTTTCGTGAAAATCGGTTCAGATTTAGATATATAGATATAGCATAGCTTCAATATATAATTTCGACCTATTCATGGTAATTTTAAACTAAATAATTAATGGATGTTTGATTGGGATTACATTTTAAACCGTGTAGCATTTTTGCTTTAAATCGATTTACAAAATTTAGCAAAGGTTGCAGAATGGCATGTCTACAGATTGAATTAAGTCGGTCCACATTTAGATAAAGATCACATATTTCAGTTCGTTCAATTTCATGTCAATGTTCCTTCAAAAAGGCGACGTCTGTTACGATACATATGTGGAATATACCCAAAGTGGTGAAGGATAACCTTATAAACTTGCTGGTTATATGTCTGTTTGTGGAAATCACGATAGTGATCGCAATATTGAAGATAGGTTTTTGATATATTGCACATGCAGTGCAAAACTATATGAAGTCCGAAGATGGGGCCCACAGTTCTTTTTGTACCTCCCCACCCAAAGGGTCAACATTTTCAATATTTAGAAATTCACTATTAGGTGTAAGGAATGTCCGATTGGAACCAAAGATAATCTTTACCAAGCCTAGATCAAGTCCGAAGATTTTGTTCATTGGCCTACCCCTTCTGGTACTTTCTCCACAAATGGTCAACATTTTCAATATTCATAATCCAATGTCAGGCGAATGGAATGTCTGATTTGAACCAAACTTTGCACAACCTATTATCTTTAAAAAACCTAGATCATGTCCGAAGATGGGGCCCATTGGTCCACTCTTCTATGACCTTATTCACAATTGGTCAACACTTTCAATACTTATAAATCCAATATTAGGCGGATGGAATGCCAAATATGAACCAAAGTTTGCACAAACTGTTATCTTTACCAAGCCTAGATCAAATTCGAATATGGGATTAATTAGTCTACTCCTGCTGGTACCTCCTCCACAAATGATCCCATTTTTCGGACATTCCGATTTTAACCAAACAAGCTATTATCTTTACCAAGCCTAGATTGAGTCAAATGATCAATATTTTATAAAGTTGTAAATTTAATTTGATGCGATTCGATCAACATTAAATCCGAAACTTCGTTGATTGTTAAAATTATATTGAATTGGCTCTAATTTGATTCAAGTTCACTTGAGGTGTCAAATCTTTCCAACCGATGTGCCTTTATTTTTGTATAAAACGCTGACAGACATATTTGCAGAAAATTATAAATGAAGGTTCCCATTTTGACCTAGCTCCTATATTACGGTAGTGTCTCATTGGAGGTCTTTTGAAGGTTTTAATCAATTTTTTAATCGAAATGGCTGAATTTTGGCATTCGGAGACGGTTAAAACTTACTTTTGTTCAAAATTGTCTATATAATCCCATATGAAGCTTTCGACCGATTTTAGGACTTTATAGGTTTTAGCAGCATTTTCCCACCGAATTGTCAAAATAGGTTTCTGTGTTGAAAAAGTTTTCATATTATGGCCTGAAATTTGGTTAATTGTTAGAGAAATTTTCCACAGAAGTTGCGTATAATTAGAGAGCAAAAAAAGTATATTTTAAGCAATTTTCGATATCATTGGCTGTTTTAACACATCACACACATGGTAAAACGTTATTCGAAGCAGAGATATGGAAGAATTGGTTTTAAAATATTGCTTTTAAATAAAATTTCAGTCAGTTTGAAGATTATACTTATTTATCAGTTTATTTGAGACATAATCTTATAATCTAAATTTAGAGGTCGCACATGAATGACCTTTGTGGAAAGTTCATACAGAAAAATATTACTTCATGGCATGGGATATGCAAAGTGCAGTACAATACCTTTTGAGCGACTTTCACAAGATGCTAACAAGTCATGCCAGCAAATAATTAGTAGCAGCCCGAACTTTTGTTAAAGCCGAGTTAAATAAGGATTTTATTTAGTATTTTATATTACAATCCGACCTTGTAATATCCTTAAACAGCCATAACGTAAAGGCCCGAGATTATAACGTGGATGATACTAAATCGTACATTTGGGAGGACAATATTTTATATATATCTCTGATGTGTGTTTTGAAAATTTTGTGAATGATAAACAAGTAATTTATTAGTTACTAAAGGATATCAAATATTTATTATATTATAAAAAAATAACAAAAATAAACGTACTATACATAATTTAGCTGCATATAACGATTTTATAGTACTGAAAGTTACATTTTTAGGGACTTTTGGTATAGTAGGTACCTGAAACATGGGCCATCAACTGAATTACAACACCCAAATTTTATGTAATTTGGACGAAGACATGAACATTTTCATGGAATTTGGATGAATATCAACAATTTATAGGTCCAAAAAGCGGATTTTTCAAGACCCTTTGTATGGGAGGTATATCAAATCTTGGTCCAATCTACCCAGTTTTTGGTCCGTTGCTTTATAGGCATAAGTAAATGTAAATTGCCAATTTTCATTGAATTTGGTTGAATATTAAAGATTATATAGCCCAAAATAGTAACATTTGCAAGACCCTTTGTATGGGAGGTATATTAAATCTTGGTCCGATATACCCAGTTTTTGGTCAGTTGCTTTAGAGGCCTAATTAAATGTAAATTGCAAATTTCCATTGAATTTGTTTGAATATTAAAGATTTTATAGACCAAAAAGGGTGACATTCTCAAGACCCATTATATGGGAGGTATACCAAATCTTGGTCCGATCTATCCAATTTTTTGTCAGTTGCTCTTTAGGCCAATAATAAACACATGTACCAAATTTCATAAACTTACGATAACTCCTTCTATTTTTGGCCGCTGTTTATATTAACTCGCGACATAGTGCGACGTTATTACTTGCTTCCTTTACAAACTCTTGGGGTCAAACAAAACTATAATACTCTCACAACATTTATATTAGGCTATTATTATTAGAAATCACATTTTTAATTACTTTCTCTATTTAGCAAAAATATGAAACTGCTAATGATCTAATTTACGAATGATTCCCCATAATGTTAATTAATCCAATCAGCATTAACACGATACCAGTCTACGTCAATTTCATACCATTCCCTGCACATACACTTCACAATATTTATTGCCTTTCTTCTTGGTCTCCCTATTGCCATAATCATCGGCAATAAATAAGAAATTGTTATATAAGTATTTGCCGTAGTTTTTTTTTTTTGCTTTTCAATTCACAAATGAATAGTTTGGTGTGGTCTTCAGTTAAACGTGAGAAAGTCTAATCGGATGAATTTATTATTCGCATAAAGTGTCTATTCATTTCTTTGCCACTGGCAAGGCACACACACTCAAACGCACTTCACTGTCTTAGGTCATGGTCTTGGGAGGCACTTAACACGATGGAGGGAAACCAGAAAAAAAAGTATAAAAAATGCCAGAACAAGTTTGCACTCGGTTGATGTAGTTATTGAATTGTGAAATGTGAGTAAAATATTTATAGACGTTATATTTGATCAGAAAGGCAATCTAGATTCTTTGTCCAGCGCCAGCAAATGTCTTTATTTTGTGGGTCATGTCTGTATAACTATGGCAAACATGATCCAGAAAGTGACCTTTTTAAAGCTGCTATTCCAATCCAATAATGTTTCATATGACAGCGATTTTATGCTGTTGCATTGTTTTAAAAGCTGCAACAAATTGTTTGTTACACTGTGTGTAGTGGAGATAATGCTGAAATTTAGTAGGGTGTCAGTATATAATAGTTTGTAGTGCATTCGCTCCTGCTCAAAAGTGTATAATGGTACAAATATTGTGCGACACCTTTTTTAGTGGAATGACTGATATGCTCAGATATTTCAAGGATAATACAATATTCGACGGAAATAGAGTATATAGAGACAAAATATATATCGAAAGTTGCCGGGACCCTCATAATCATTAAATATACATCAACTGACGATCTATACCCACTAAGAAATAGCTAGCTGAACATGTATTTTTCGACCATGTCGTGACTACTGAAGTACCCCTCGATCTCATTATTATTGGATTATATCGTGATTTCAACAGAATACATACAGGCAGGCATGTGTAGTTTCCAAAATTTTTATTTCCACCACCACGTGTTGTACATCGAAATTTCTTTAACGCTAGATTTACGGAGTGAGCCAATTTGACTCATTTCAAATATAACAACTACATATATTTAAAACATTTATATTAATTTTGAAAATCATAACTTGGTTTTTAGTTACGTATTGAAATATATAAAGTTACATCCTACTTCCCCGCAGATTCTCCCACTTCGAAGAATTGAATGTTGTGTACCAATTTTTACGGTTGTGAGTCAAGTTGACTCATAAAATGGTTTAAGGTTATGCGGTTCACTTTTACACCGCTCTTGAAATATATTAGTCATATCAGTATTTGTCATAGAGTCGAAAAGGTCGACATGTTGACAATTTGTGGAAGAGGTACCTGAGGAAGTGGATCCATAGAACCCATTTTCAAAGTTTTAAACCCTTTCGGGCGCTACCAGAAAGAGTTGTCCGATAGGCTGCATCTTCGAATATGAACTAGATTTGGTATAAAATTGCGTAGTTGGTTTAAAATCGGATACTTAGTAAGCTTCATACCTGTTTTACACATACTCAAAAATGTTATTCCTTAAAGGGGAAGGTACTACAGGGGGTCTATAGATGCGAAGTATTGTGGAAATCAGATTATATTTAAACATAGCTGCACTATATATTTTAGTCCGATTTTATGGAAAGAGTGCACAAACCCCCTTCTAAATGATGAAAAAACTCCCAAGGATTGTCCGATTGAAACAAAATCTTGAACAACGTATTTTGCTCGATTTTATACAAATTATTAACACGCAATTTTTTAGATTACTGAATGGTATGTGTATAGGTTTTTTAATTGTTTCAATTATCTATGTAGATTAAACATTTAGTTTCTAAAGATTATATGTCTTTTCTATCTACAGGATATTGTATATATTAGCATCTCTTGTATGTATCCAAAGTGGTGAATGTATCATAAAGTCGGCCCGTACGACTTTTGAACTTTCCTTACTGGAAAGGAAAATGGGATCTATAGACCCAATCTATAGATCCCAGAAAAACCGACAAAAAAGTTTTTGGTCCATTTCATCCCCTAAATATTAACCGATCTTTACCAAAAAACAATAGTGGTCTTCATTGGCCAGAACCGATCGTACATGCAAAAATTCATGAAGATTGGTCCATAACTGTGGCCTGTATCGTGTTTACAAATTATATTGCACAGACGGACGGACGGACACACATGTCTAGATGGACTCAGCTAGTCGAGATATGACGATCGGTATACATAAAGGTGGGTCTAGGAGCAATATTTCGCGGTGTTACAAACCCTTGGGGCTGCACAAAGCTATAATATCCTGACAACATAGTTATGTAGGGTATGAAAAACGTTTTAACTATCAATGCCACATGATTGGAAATGCATCTAGGACTGTTATATAACTCAAAATATCAATAAGAAAAAAAAAACAGGTTAAGTTTTTTGCTGCCGAACTTTTTATTCCCCAGCGTGTGATGTACACTCAAAATTTCTTTAAAAAGTCGGGACGTTTATATACGGACAATGTCATTGCTAGTGTGTTGTTAATACTATAATACTAAATTACAGACACTAATGGTGTCTGTAATTTATGAGGGGCTATGGTCCCTGTGTATGAGGGGCTATGTCAAAACATGGACCAAAACATGGGCCTATATAAAGTCCCAAGTTTTTGGTTCTTTGAGAATGTCGGCGGGATCTTTATATGGATCCCTTGTATGTGCTTTTCTTCTCGATCGATCCCTTGTATGTGCTTTTCTTCTTTTATTTATTGAACCGGACTTACATCATGACAAGATGTTTTTTCCGTTTGTAACTCATTGAAATAATCACTTGCGATTATTTCTTGATCAGCGTAAAATTTCATGACGATTTAAGCATGTCCGTCTGTATGTTGTAATCATTCTAGCGTCTAAACGAATTTAGATAGATCACCGAAATTTTACATATAGTCGTCTTTTATCTGCAGGCAAGTCGTCTTGTACGCGATTTTCTCCGTGCAAGGCGTTTTATAATAAAAGTATGAGAGGTGTATTCATCGGACAGGGAAATAACTGCAGGAGTCCCCCAGGGATCCCTGTTGGGCCCTGTCCTTTTTAATATATTCCTCTGTGATATCCCTCAACCACCGCAGGGTTGAGGGATATGCGGACAACATTTTTTATTGCTGCATCTGTTGTTCATGCAAACAACACGAATGCCCGATTGAATCAATATCTAGAAGTCCTCTTCAGATATTTTAATAAATGGAAAATGCAATTAAACATTTCCAAATGTGAGGCCATTGTGTTTAAAGGTGTAAAAAAATTGTTTTTCCCAAGCTCCAGAAGATTTTAGGCAACTAGCCATATTGGAGGATAACAGGTTTGCGTGTCTGATCAGCTGAAATACTTGAGTGTGGTTTTTCACTCCAATTTTCAGTACATCAGACATGTGGAGCACATTCTTGGGAAGGCAAAAAGACTGTTCTGGGCTTATCAACGTGTCATATGCAGATCAGGCGGTCTTACCCTTCAGGTAAAACTTCTGATATACCGGCAAGTTATTAGGCCCATTGTAGCCTATGCCTTCCCTGTATGGTGGAGCATTTCCTTCGCTCAAATGGAGAGGATCCCTATTTGGGAGAGGGGAATACTTCGTTCGTGTTTGGACATTAGGCCCACATTGGGTGACGATGGGATTTGGAGATTACCGTCAAACTCCCTGGTTATAAGGACACTCCCTTCAGAAGAATTGACGTCTTCTTAATGGAGGGAGCTCTGAAATTTTACAAAAGGCAACCTTTTGCGACAAAGGTCTAGTATTAAAGAGTATCGAAGACAATTTAAATAATATTAATGCGCTCGTGGAAGCAAACTATCACTCCCCGAACTGTCTCAATACCCTCCACGATATAAAACATACGACATTTATAATACAGTCTACCAAACAGCACAATAGCTGATGAAGACTCCTCTTGTAAATATGCATATAATTTAGCTTTAGTAGTAGTTTTAAGTAGTTTCTAAAAAAAATGTCAGGGACTGCTTTTTTAAGATTCTTTTTTTGGGAGAAAAATAATTTTGTGCAAATTAATAAAATTAAATTAAAGAAATATTTCTTTATTTAGTATTAAGGATTTGTTGCATACTTGATGCAACATATGTACGTATCATTTAGATAAACTTAGATAAATAATAATGCTAACTAGTTATAAGAGCCATTGTTAGACGTAAGTTATTTATTGTACTGTTAATGAATTGAATCCTAAATAAATGGAATTGAATTGAATTGCAGGCAAGTCATGTTCGAAGATGGGGTATATCGGTCCACGTTAAGGCATAGCTCCCATATAATGGTACTCCTCAATTTTGGGTATTTTGGAGTTCTTGAGTGCGTTTTTCTACCGAATTCGCTGAAATTTGGTGCAGTTGGTGGTTTAGATCGCATTTTTCGACCGAAATGGCTGTAGTTTAGTACTTTGAGTTCTTATTGGATAGTAAATCTCTTCACTATACATTTTAAAGATAGGTCAATTTTTTCTGGTAGCCCCCATATAAGGGTACCCCCTAACTTTCGGTATTTTGGGGTTCTTGAGCGTGATTTTTAACCGAATTGGCTGTAATTTGTAGTCGTATATGGTAACAAATCTCCCTACCAAACATTTTTAATATTCACCCCCTTTTAGGAGGGTTGTCCTCATATAGGCGTATTTTGCCATGATATGGGGGATATTCGTTACTCGGAATATCCAGTTTTTACCCTACAAAGTGTGAAATTCGAAGACGTTTTAGCCGTCTGCTGTAATCATTCCGCTTTCAAAAGATATCGTGATAAAAAAAACTCGAACATGACAATAATCAAATATATCGGCAGGCATTTAGGCATCTCCTCCATATAATGAGACCTCCTGAAGGAAAGAATTGAGATACAAAACTAAATTATTGGGTTCGAAATTGACATATATCGGTCATTAATTAGGAATAGCCCTCATATAACTATAACCTCAAATTCTCGCTAATTCCTACACTATGTAATCAATGTTCATCCCCTTTTAGGCATACCCTCAATTAACTTTGCAATCCAAATTGCAGTAATTTGTAGATTGTATTCTCTACTGTGCGTTATCATGTATCAGTCCGCTCTTTGGGGTTTTCAGATTTTAGGAAAAATTACTGAAATTTGTATTTGTTGGGGTTGTTCCCATATATGCGTATTCTGCCATAGTATGGGAGATAGTCGTTACTCGGAAATGTCACTTTTTACCCTACAAAGTGTGGAATTCGAAGACGATTTCGCCATCTGTTGCAATCTTTAGGCCTTCTATAGATATCGTGATATAATGAAATATATCGGCAGGCATTTAGGCATCTCCTCCATATAGTGAGACCTCCTGAAGGAAAGAATTGAGATACAAAACTAAATTGTTGTGTTCAAAATTCATATATATCAGTCATTAATTAGGCATAGCCCTCATATAACTACACCCTCAAATTTTCGCTAATTCCTACACTATGGAATCAATGTTGATCCCCCTTTAGGCATATCCTCAATTAACTTTGCAATCCAAATTGCAGTAATTTGTGCATTATATTCTCTACTATGCGTTATCATGTATCAGTCCGCGCTTTGGGGTTTTCAGATTTTAGGAAAAATTCTAATTAAAAATTCCTGAAATTTGTATTTGGTGTACATAATGGTATACGCAAATCGCTTTGTAAAATTATCGATTTTTGTTATGTTACCTATATTTTCATTTTATGTATCTGTCAGTATAGCTATGGTGGAGGGTATCCAAAGTTCGGCCCGGTCCCTTTGTTCGCCCATATTCATTCTAAACCCAATTCGGTATGATATTCAAAATTTCATATCAATCGGAAAAACCTTGAAGCTACTAATAAATTATCAATTCCAGCAAAAACCAGAATGGCACAAACCCTATATTCGTATTGCGTACGAATTTATGTATAACATATGTCCGATGCAATTGGAACGCATCCAGTTCATTTTTAATCGTAATACATAGCAATCGAAACGGATAATAACAATAATCACATGTGCTATAATTTAAAAATATTAAAAAGTTTATCAAAACTTTTAAATATGTAACAGCTTTGTTATTTATATATTTAAAATACGTACGAAATAAATCCCAAGAACACTTTCTCCCAAAAAAAATTATTACATAAATAAGTATTTGTTGACAATTTGTCTAGCATACGAGTATATGCACATATCATCAATAAATATAAATATGTGACCCTTTAATCCATAGCTTTGCCCATAATCTGATTCTAAAAATTCCAAGAAAAAAGATAAAAACAATTAATGGAGCTCATGGCATTTCCGGCAATCTGTATGTAACGAGCAAAACTTTCATCCAAAAAAGCAACAATAATTCATACATACTCATGCTGTTGACTCTGACATAATATTATTTTTTTTAATATTAACTTGACTTGGTCGAAGTTGATGCTGTTTTTGTTGTCGATGGTCTTTTTCGAAGTCGTTGTCGTCGCCGTCATTATTATTATTTTATTATTTCTTTTTTTTTTTTTGCTGTAGCCAACAATTGTCAAGTAAATATTTTACCATGCCCGAGGTTGTGTTTACATTGTTGTCTACATGATGAGAATTTTTGTTTTTAAACAAATTTACGCATGAACGATTTGTGAAAGTGTGAACCCAAAATGATGGCCCATATATCTTATGTGCATGTCATGAATGAATTTCTTTAAAGAAACGCACACACACACACACAATTGGGGTTGGAGATATATTTCACTTTCATTTCATTCTATGATGGCAATGATGAATATTGAGCTTTTTGTAGCCAAAAAAATATGTGCTGCAAAGAAATAAGGTATTTTTTCGTTATTAAATAACTGCAGTGAATTTATTTGAAAATTTTAATATATATCTTTTTTGCAATATATGGTATTGATATTGGCGATTTTGCTGCGAAAAATATGATGTTCGAATTGTATTATTGAAAATTCTGGTGAGTGAAAATGTATTTGTGCACATTTTTGTGTGAAACGTGGAAGAAACCCGAGTAGAAGATAGACAACTCTTGGTAGTCTACTAAAGAACCCTAAAGTAAATAAGGCTGCCATTTATTTATCAAATAATTCAATACCGAATAAATTCAAAGAAAGTATTGGGAATTAAGAATATGTTCATAACATAGGCCATTTATTCCTGATTATTACAGAAATTTTGGTCCTAGAATTCCCTTTTTGTATAACGGTCATCATATCGCAACTAGCTGAGTCGATCTAGACACGTGTCCGTCCGTTTGACCTTCATAATTTGTAAACACGATACAGGACACATCGTCACGAAATTTTGAATGTCGACCTTTTCTGACCAATAAAAACCCCTTCTCTTCTTCGTAATGATTGGTTAACATTTAGGGAATGAAAAGGACCAAAAACTTTATTTCAGTCTGCTCTTCTGGTCGCTCTACAGGCCACAATTATGACCCGAATTTCATATGGAGGATGAGGCCTGGACTAGGTATTAGCGTGACTATTTTCAGTAGAATCGGTTATTATTTGTGGGTCAAATGGACCAGATTTTTGTGTGAAAAATTAATAAGTGAATAACGAGTTAAGTTCGGCCGGGCCGAACTTTGGATACCCTCCACCATAGGTATATTATAGTAACCAATCGATTTGTGTAAACCACTATGTACATCAAATAAAAATTTCAGCAATTTTTAATGGTGATTTTTCATAAAATTTCAAAACCCCAAAAACGTGGATCGATATTGATATCGCATTTTTGGGGGTGGATGATATGTATAAAATCCTCAAAATACTGAAATTTACAGAGCAAAGTTATATGTTGGGCTATACTTAAAGGGTAATCAATATTGATTACATCGTATAGGATTTACCGAATATGTGGAGTTATCATTATATGTGGGGATACGCCTAATTGAGGATTTATATAGCACAATTTCGAACCTAACATTTACGTTTTGTATCACAATACCTTCCTTCATCTTAATTATTAAATCAGGGTAACGTTATACATACCGAAAATGTAAGGTAACGTCATATGGGGGCTACCCGAAAAAATTGAACTATATTTATAATTTTGAGTCTAGAAGTTCGTTGATGATCTGATGATAATTAGGGGATGAAATGGACCTACAAATTTTTTCAATCGAATTCGCTGTAATTTGGTATTTTGTAGTCGCATATGGTAACAAATCTCCCTACCAAAAATTATTTATATTCGACCCCTTTTTATGCGTATATTAATTTTGTTTTTCCGTTTGAAACTCATCGAAGTAATCATGTCCGACCCTTTAAGGTACACTGACAGGCAGGTCAAATTCGAAGATGGGCTATATCGGTCCACATTTAGCATAGCTCCCATATAAGGGTACCCCTCAATTTTCGGTATTTTGGGGTTCTTGAGCGCCCCCTTTTTCGGGTTGTCCCCATATAACCCCTTGTTTGTATTAAAATAGTTATCTGATTTGTTCCGCCCTTTGGGTTTCGTCCTAAGACTCTGTTGTAATCATTCTACCCGCGGTTCGAGAATGAACAGTATTGGCCCGCATTTAGGCCTAACCTCCATAAAATGGTACCTCTCGATTTTCGGTATGTTTAATATTCAGCGTAAACAAATGTATTGTGATGCAAAAATTTTAGCTTCGAAATTGAGCGATATCAGTCATCATCCCATATAATTATAACTACAAATGTTCGGTAATTCTATGCACGATGTAATCAATATTGGCCTCGCTTTAGGGACGTACGCATACATTTTTTTCTGCAACGACAATTTTCCTATTGAACCAGCAGCTTCCACCCAACCCCCATAATAAAAACTGGTTGCTTTGGTGATGGCCTCATATAACTGCGACCTCTGAATTAAATTGGTAAAATTTTGTATTTGGTGTATATTATGTTTTACATAAATCGGTTTGCAGAAAGGTCACTTTTTGGTATGTTACCTATATATTAATTTAAAGTACCTATTGTGGGTGATATCCAAAGTTCGGCTCGGCCGAACTTAAGCTTTTTTCACTTGTTTTATTTTTGTCCGATTTTATCTATATAGTGCACCAAGCTCGCAATATTTGTCCGATTGAGACAAAATTTTTCACAGCATACGAAATTAAGTCCAGTTTGATGTCGGTGAAATTTTGTTGAAATCGGTTCAGATTTAGATTCCATATATAGTTCCGTCCGATATAAGGTTAATGGTGCACCGAACTCCCAAGGTTTGTCCAATTGAAAAAAAAAAATTGCACATCGTACGGAATTAAAACCAGTTTGATGTCTGTGAAGTTTTGTTGAAATATGTTCAAATTTAGATATAGATCCCATATATATTTTAGCCCGATTTTATGTTAATGGTGCACCAAAAATCCTATTCCATTTGCATACTGAGTCGAGTCTAGATTGTTAAGTTTTGTTGAAATCTATTCATATTTAGATATATTAAGCTTTAGATATATGTAGGATTTGTGCACCAAATAATAAAGAGTTCTCCTAGCGACTGTGGACTGTTGCTCAATTAGGTCCCGATTTAAATATAGCTCCCATACATCATTTTGCTCGCTTTCATACAAATGGTTCATCAAATAATCGAAGTCTGTCCGATTGACATGCAATTTTTCATAGGTTTCTGAATGGTTTGAGTATTTTTTTTATTGGCGATTCCATTTCAATGGTCCTCCAATGATGCTTTGTCTGTTCTATCTACAGATGGAGAATATGGGTCCATTCTTCTGGAACTTCTCCCCCAAAATGGTCAAAGTGTTGATAAAGTTTAATAATGTCCAATTTCAACCAAACTTTGCACAACCTATTATCATTGCCAAGCCTAGATGAAGTTCGAATCCATTAGTCCACTCCTTCTTTACTATAAATCCTACACAAAATGTCAAAATATTGCTGAAAATTAATTTTATAATATGATGCGAATGGAATATCCGATTTGAACTAAACTTTATACTACTTAATATTTTAATTATGCCTCTATAATATTCAAAGTTGGGATTATCGGTCCGCAAAGTGTCAAAATTTTAAATTTGATGTTAAGGGATGGGTTGATTTTATTCAATATTTGCAAATCGTATTATTTTTACCAAACCTAGATTTGAAACTGGACCCAGCGGTCCGCTATTTCTTATACCTCCGCTACAAAGGGACCACATTTTAAGAACTTATAAATTTAATTTGAGGCTAATTAAATAAACGGTGTCCATTCATAATGGGCAACCTCGTCTGGTACATCCCTACAAATGGTCAACTTTTTGATAAAAACATATACCTTATATAAAGCGAATAATAAAATATGTATTTCAGATATGCCGTATATGGTCAAGGAATATATTCAATATAATCACATGTGCAACTTCTAATGGGACTATTAAACTTATATTTTCATGTCGCCTTAACCATAATCCCACGAACCTCTAGAACAAATCTATATCATCGGGGACTACGCTCAACATGTCCCAACAAATGAAGGTTTTATAAAACAAAGCCAACTTATTGAATATGTTTTTTAAGCAATTACTTTGTGAGAACTTAAAAAGGATTTTAATTGTTTTTACGCCATCGTCCAACGATTTCAATGAAAGCAACAAGAAAAATGGAAAGTTTTTCTTCTCTTTGTTTTCACTTCCGTGGCAAATTATGACATTTTTGCATCCTCTTCAATGTCGGTCAGTCTTTCTGCATATATCCAATAAATGGAAGCTTTTGTCACGTTTCATAGCTATGGGTTCTTTTTCTCCATAATAAAAAAAAAAACAATCATAACAAAGCGGTGTCAATTATTCATTCAAGTTTTGTCCGGATGGTTGTCAAGGCTAGCGTTTATATGTTGAAAATACATGTTGTTGAATTACACATACATATATATGCACATACATCCATCTTTATTATGGATGCATTAATAAACGTTTTTGTTGCTCTTTGGTGGCAATATAAAACAACAATTGTCACGCTTTATCGGCACACTACCACCGGTTATTGGAAATATGTTTGTTTTACTTTTTTTTTGTTTTACCGGAACATATGCATGAATAGGTAATTCAGTTGAGTGATATTATATTTATTTACATATATGTGAAGAGTGTTAAACGCAACCAATGCTTTACGGACAATGCAACGCAAAATTTTATTACAATGTAGTAGCGAATATGTTGTCGCTATTGTGAAGAGTAATACTAAATGGATTGAGATGACAAATAGTGTATGCATGTATTTAAATAAGTTGTATGAATTTTTATCCTATGTAAGGATCAGACTATTTACCGTTTACTTTTCGAACTTTTCAAATTCGGTGTAGGTTTCCGAATTTCTTTATAAATATTCCAAAACCACTCAACTATTGACTCGACTGTACTAACATCATAATAATCCTTTAATAATCTATTAAAATAGCCCCTTACGTATTTCCAATAGATCTCAAAAACGATAGTTCTTTAATAATGAATCCAATAATTACTACAAATACATTTTGGGAATGCTACGATTTTTAGCACCAACATTTTCAAAAAGTCCTTTAAAAACATTTCAAAACTGTAGGCACAAACATTAAAACAAGAAATAATCTTTCAAAATCGAATCTTTCTTGCAAGAAATATTTAAGGTAGCAATACCAGAACGTGGACCGATATATCCTATTTGCAATACCAAACATCCTAAGAATCCCTATCTCAATTAAGTTCGACCGAACTTGAAGTAACATACCAGTAAACACCATGGTAAATTTTAGTTAGAAGCATTTGAAAATTCTGGGAAAAAACCGACCCATAAACCGTCTCCTAATCCCCCTGTGTTGATATAATGAAGCTAACGAAAAAATAGAAATAGATGTGTTTCTTAATGAGAACACAAAATATCAAATTACCATTCAGTGAAAAAGGTATTATGGAAAATTGGAAAGTGTGCTATCTTAAAAATGAACCAATATTGAAAATTTTTAATAGGAAAATTTGTTATCCAATGAGGGCCTTAAATACCAAGCTATTGCCAATTCGGCTGAAAACATAATATTAAGTTGGGGAAAAAGAAATCCATTATTTTTATACGAAATATAGGACTTTATTTAACAAGCTTCGGTATGACCGATTTGGTAGAAATATGCACCGTTTTGTTGTATGATAGGTTGTCATTTTAAAGGTAACTTCATAATGCTTCTCTCATAAAAGTACTGCTCTCTATTTGCAAAAAAAAAAACTAATAGTCGATTTTCACCATCCTCCAAGATACCAATTTTGTATCATTAAAGAAATATTGCAATGTACGAAAAAAGATGATAATCACTTGGTGCCAAGTTCGGTGGCCTAGCGTTGTCTTTATGGAACACGACACCTCTCCTGTTAGCCAATTCTGGTCAATTGCTATCTTCAAACGGTCCAGTTGTTGATAGTAGAGATCAGAATTTAGCGTTTGGCAATATGGAAGCAACTCATAATAAAAAAGCCCCCTCCAGTCTCACCAAATGCATAGCAGAACTTTCCTGGCCGTTAGTTTTGGTTTGGCCACCGTTTGAGATGCTTCACCGCTCTTTGACTACGATCGTTTTCGGTTATCGTTTGTGATCCTTTTCTCATCCCCAGTAACCATCCAAGGCTTCTCAGATGGAAATTCGATCCATCCAATTTTTTCTGTTAATTGGGGTAGCACCCAAACATCGAACTTCTTTTTCAATCCAGCTTTGTGTAAATGGTTTAACCATTTTTTTGGTCGATTTTTAGCTCCTGGGCGATGATACGACAGCTAACATGCCGGTCAACATCGATCATTTGGGATTAAATTTACCGAAAACTTAATTTATTGTTGACCTCTAATGGGGCAAAAGGGTACAAATATCACGAATTATTACCCAGGTTCGGAATAAACATCCGCAGAAAGTCAGAGTTCCGTAGTAGTTGTGTAGGTTATCGTATGTTCGACCCGTCCGAATATACTGCTCTTCTCACTATTTTTTTTTTATTTAGCATAATTTTTGGTCATAAGATTCTCAAATGCGAGAAATAAATATCTTTTGAGCCGGATATTCAGATATACGGATATTAGCTTTCTAATGGTATGCATATGAGGTTTTATTAAACCCGGTTTTATTCTTTGAAATCCGGTTCAAAAATTTTGAAAAACGGTTCTTTTTTCCTCGAATTTTATTCTTTGAAGTATTTGGCATAAATATATATGTTTTTGTAAAATAATTCGGACGTATCCGGCAGTTCTACATAATAAGGACTGTATTGTGAATTCACTGAAATACCTGCATATAGAGTTTTTGTGACAAAAACGGGTAAAATTGAGAATAGGCTATTAAAGGAACCCACCCCCTTCGCGATTTTAATTTTTCAAGATTTTCAATGGGCTGGTAAATCATTACCAATGCTTGTTAAGGTTTGTAACTTTTCAAATATATATTTGAAGATTTAAAAGAGAAGAAAAATAATTTACAAACAATTTTTTGTTATTGTTTCGTTGTTGTTTTTTGAATTAAAGAAAAGTCCTTATTTTTGATGGCGGCCATGATAACTCCTCACTGGAACATCGGAATCCGAAAATTCCAACGGTGTTAGAAAGAGTACATGTCTGGCTCTCGTATGAACTGGGATTATAGACTTCGCTCTAAAATTAACAAAATGGCGGACCTTTGAAAAAATATTTTTAGAAAATAGCCGATTTTTGACCAAAAACCAAGTTAAAAAAACCAGTGAGCGGAGCAGTAAAGTCAGACGGGGCCGACCATATGATACCCCACACAACTTCCACGAATATCTAACTTTGCGCTATTTGCACCCTCTTGACTAAAGGTCAACAAATATTTCTCATATTGAGTAGGCGAGGGCTGTACTTGTCCAGATTCTCTTTACCGATGTTGGGCTTTCAATTGTAGCAATTGTAGTAAAAAACATAAAACGTTAAGTTTTCGGTCCACTTCATCCAAAAATTATTATCTGATCATCACATAAAATGATAGGCGTTGTCCCTGACCATAATTGGAATCTCATGGAAAATTTCAAAGCGATCAGCGCTATATTTCCGCCCTCTAGTATGGTAATGGGTTACTAAACAATGTCTGAATACGTAAGCACCTGTAAATATTTAATTATGGCCTCTGGAGCGACCAGAAAAACCGACAAAAATAAGGTTTTTGGTCCAAATCATCACCTAAATATTAACCGATCTTTTCCAAAAACAATAGGGGTCTTCATTGGCCAGAACCCATCCTACATGCAAAATTTCGTGAAGATTGGTCTACAACTGTGGCCTGTATCGTGTATACAAATTATAATGGACAGACGGACGGACGGACACACATGTCTAGGTCGATTCAGCTAGTCGAGATATGACGATCGGTATACTTAAAGGTGTGTCTAGGAACAATATTTCGCGGCGTTACAAACTTTTGGGGCTGCACAAAACTATAATACCCTGACAACATAGTTGTGTAGGGTATAATAAGGAAGATCTTCACCGATTGGATTTATCCCAGTTCATACGATAGCTATACACTCACAGAGAAACGTGTCAATATTTTGAATCAATAGGGTTATTAGTTTTTTAGTTATCGTGCCCGCCATTCGCAAAAGAGAAAAACGCGTTTTAGCCGTCACTTGATGCTGACACAATAAATCGGTTATATCTTCAAGAGATCTTGAGATTTTCACTTGAAATTTTGTAGGCACATAAAATATCCATTTTTCGTCTGTGATGACCCCAGATTCTTGTGATAATTAGAGTTCGGTTTAAGTAATTAAGGACGAAAAGATGTTCTACAAAAAATTTTCTCATTCGATTTTATAATAGTGAATGTAATCTCAAAAAATTTATACAAAAACTACCAATGAAGATAAAAATCTATATCTTCAAGTATAATAGGGTCGCCAGCAAAAAAATTGACCTATGGGGAATTTTTCCTTCTGGGGTTTTTCATATACTCAACAAGGTCTTTAATCCTCAATAGGAATTTTCCACTCCCCTACATTTTGTTGTCACACATTCTTATCTCATATGTAATAGTACCAACTATAATCTTACCAATATCGATGTTAATAAATTTTGGAAACATTTAGTACTTTCCGTTGAATTTTTGCTGGACTATTTAATCCCCATATCAAATTTGTAGTTCTTGGTACTATACTTTCTTCCAATTTATACTTTTAAACAATTATCTAGTATACAAATAAAAATTAAACCTCAAAAGATATTCGTCCATAAAATCAAAAATTTTATTGCATCTAAAAATTCGCATTTAGATTTCGATGTAGCTTATTGAAAGCTCCGATGTCGTGTTTTCTAGCAAAATATATTTAAATTGTTATAACGCCTCTACAACCATTGAAATTGAATTTGTTCGTGTATTTTTCATTTATGATAATGGTGTGCATTTACAGTTTCACAATAGATTATAATTTTTAAAGGAAGTAAAAGTAGAAATCCCTTTTATTTTTTCGGCTCACCCAACGCTGACCGTTTTGTGAACTTTCTTTATTGTTGTGAATTGAGTTTGCAAGCACTTTCATAATTATGACAACGGTAGGTACTAATCAAACCGATAATGAAATGGTGGAAGAACCAGTTATTGCCAAGTTATCGAATTTATGCATATCAGAAAAACTGAAAATAATTCACTTAAAATCAACAACAATAGGCTGTATTGAAAAAAACTGATGCAAATATTCTTTTATTTATTCATTAGTCTTTTTTCTAGTTCATTATCATTGTTCTGCAATCCAATGAAATTGAAATCAGTCCAAGGGGGGAGATTTATTAATAGCAAAAAAAAAAAAATGATTGACTTTATAGATTTATGTCAAATATTTGATTTGTTTTATTATTACAGCCTATGTTGCGAACTTGATCTTACCATAAATTTACTGCATGCTTTCATGTGGTTAAATTGTCTAAACACATATGTATGTGACGTATGACTGATTGACTGACTGACTCACTGTGCCAATCTGGCGATGTTTTTATGGTTGGATTAATACTTTCACGTATATACATTACATACACATAGATGTATGTTTATAACAATAAAAAGGTATGTTGTACAATTGTTTGTAAGTACTCAATCATTTTATGAATATCTGTTACAAATACATATTTTTAACGAACTGCTACTTTTTTATCTCTATGAAGGGGGTTAGTATAAAAAGGTCTGAATTATTATTTTATTACAAATATAGATAAAGTGAGTTTTATTGCGATTTGCATATATGTATTAGAATGAAGGGGTTACTTGGACCGATTTTGATTTGTGTTATTTTATCATATTACATCAATGGTCATTGTAGTTCATATATCAGAACTCCACAAGTAAAGATATATATATATATACATATATATAACGAATGATAATTGTCACGCCCTTCCGATATAGCGCATATCAATTTTATTTAAAAACAAAAAAGTTAATCAACTTTTCAATGGATTTTTAACAAAAAATATATTAATTAATGTAATAATTCATTGTACCGAAAAGGGAAAATCGTGAATTCCACAACATCTATACTGACATATCACAGTCGGGAGCAGCAATGTATATAGAATTTAATTTCGGGTGGGGAGGCGGGGGGTGTTCAGGGTATTACTCTGGCTACGTCGTTGGTCGGAGGAGCGAGCTATATAGATCTATTTAAAGCTAAATTTCATAATAATCAAACTTTGGGTGTTTGGTAAATTTACTGTGAAAAAAATTCATTTCGGGGGGAGAGTAAGATTGATGTAGTTTTTGAAATTCTTACTTATAAGTATGATGGTGCTATATTTGAAACCATTTGGATTTGGTTGGATCCTGCGATTTGGAATTTAGATTACTGTTGAAGTGCAGTATTTAGCTATAGATATAACTATTCGAGTTTCTATAGTTATTTAACATGGACCGACAGACAGACGGACATGCATAAATCGACATAGAATGTGATTCTATGCATATAATGTGATTCCGTTGCCGAAATCAAAATTTAGTGCATTTACTATTCTATTTACTATTCGTACAACTCAATTCGAATACTGCACTTCAACAGTAATCTAAATTCCAAATCGCAGGATCCAACCAAATCCAAATGGTTTCAAATATAGCACCATCATACTTATAAGTAAGAATTTCAAAAACTACATCAATCTTACTCTCCAACAGTAATCTTAATTCCACCAAAGTCCAAATTTAGTACTTTTCGTACTCATAAGTACGAATTTCCAAATATACTTCAATCCTTATTTCAAATAGTAATCGTAAGTCAAAATTTAAGAATTCCAGCTCTGTCTGTTCATCAAAAACCAAATTGTATCAGATTTGGCACCATTCTGTACTTTTCGTACCCGTATTCCAAACTTTATCAAATCTACACTCCCACAGTAACCTGAGTTGCAACTTTCTGGATTCGAATTCTACCGGTTCACCAATGTCCAATTTGTACCAAATTTTGTGCTTTTCGTACCCATAAGTACGAATTTCCAAAACTACCCCAGTCATGTTCTCCAATAATAACCTTTAGTGCACATTTAAGAATTCCAGCTCTATCGTTCACCACACTCCAACAGTAATTTTTTAATCATAAATTTCAGAATCCCAGTCCTATCCGTTTACATAAATCCAAATTGTAGCATTCCATCTCTATCCATTCACTCTGATCTAAACTGTACCAAATTTAGTACCATTTAGTACACGAAATGACAAATTTTCAAAACTACCGACATATTTCAATCCTGCACTCCAACAGTAATATTAATTTAATCAAAATTTCAGGATCTCAACCCTTTCCATTTTTACCATTTAGTACTTTTTGTTTCTGTAATTAAACTACGTCAATCCTACAATTCAAAAGTAATTTTAATTCCAAAATTCTGGAGTCCCACTCTATCCACTTAATGAAGTTGTACCAAATATAGTACCATTTAGTACACATACGTACTATGCTTCCATACCTTAATTCTATATTCTAAAAGCAACCATTATTCCAAATTTTAGGTTTCCAGCTCTCTCCGTTCACCCAAATCCAAATTGTACCATACCTAGTGCCGTTTAGTACTTTTCGTACAAACAAATACGAATTTCCACAGATGTCTCTATAGTTCAATCTTCAACAGTAATCAGAATTCCAAATGTCAGGTTTTAAGCTCATCCGTTTAGGCAAAATCCAAATTGTACTATATTTAGTACTTTTCTTACCAATAAGTACGAATTTCCAAAACTACCTCAATTCTACACTGCAACAGTCATTTTAATTCCCAATTTCAAGACTCCAGCTCTATCTGTGAACCGAAATCCAACTTGCACCAAATTTAGTACCATTAGGTACTTTTCGTACACAAAGGTACGATTTTTTAAAGCTACCTCAATCCTGTATTCCAACAGTAGTCCTAACTCCGATTTTCAGGATTCCATCTATATACACTCAATTAAATGCAAATAGTACCAAATTTAGTACCATTTAGTACTTAAAAAAAAAATAAGTACGAAAATCTTAAACCATTTCCATACATCAACACCAGTTCCCAACCTGTATTCTATATAAAATTTTAAGATTTTAGCTATATATTTTCAATATATATACAATTAGAACTAAATTTAGTACTTTTAGTACACTTATAGGTCGAATTTCCAAAAACCCTTTTGTACATCTTTCTAACTTTCCATCAGTGACCCACATTCCAAATTTCAGAATTCTAGCTCTTCCCGTTCGCCTAATACAAAGGGTACCATATTTGGTACATTTTAGTACTTTTCGTACCCTTCTAGTTCGAATTTCCAAAAACCCAGCCTTATCTCACGCCTACACACCAACAACAACCCACACTCAAAAGTTCAAGCTTCTAGCTTTAGCCGTTTCGTCTGGGCGATGATCTTAACACTAAGCTCTTTTATATATATATATTACAATATCTAAAACAGGGCTTTTATATGGATAATGTAGAGGAGAATTTTCTTAGGTAAGGTATGTTATCCTCCAAAGATTGTACGAAATGTGTAATAGTTTTATTGTGCTTAGAAAATTAGGCTAGAACCATAAAAATACCTAAAATAAAATGCATACTCATCCGAAATTAATCCAGAAGGATGTGTACCAATTCCATTTAAATCGATAGTTATGAATGTCTAATTCTTGTCTCTCATCTGAAATCTTATTAGCGAGATTTTGTAGAATATTTGGATGACAAAAAAATCTGGTCTTAAGAGAATAAACTACTATCGCTTTCCATCATTCTTAACTTTTTATATCATTAATTTCTTTTCACGACTATAATATTTTCTTCGACTCATAAATTAATATTTTTTTGTTATTTATTAAAGTTTGAACAATTAAATTGCTTACCAAAGTTCATAGAATTTTTTTCGATTATAGGTATATATAAAATTAAACCCGAGAGTGGAGCAGTATAGACGGACGGGACCGACCATGTGATACCCTACACAACTTCCACTAAAATCTAAATTTCTGCGGTTCTGAGCTTGGGCAGTATTCCGCGATATTTGCACTCTCCTGACCGACTAGATGTAAAAAAATATTACTTATATTCAGTAATTCTAATTACTTCTCCAGATTCCCTTCACCGTGGTTAGTGTTGTGATGTTCAGTTTTCGGTCCTCTTCATCCCAATATTATTATCTGATAATCACCGAAAATTATAGGCGTTCTCCTTGACCATAACTGGGAACATTTTAAAGCGATCAGCGCTATATTTCCGCCCTCCAGTGTGGCAATGGGTTACTAAATAATATCTGAGAAGTTGACAGTATATCCAAGAGGAGTGGTTGACTTTTAAATTAAAACCAATTATATTTTCGTATGTACTCGGATGTACTTACATATCAATTTGAAGGTCAACCACTCATCTTGGATATACAGTCAACTTCTCGAGTCCATGTCCTTCAGGAGTAAATATATACGCTATAGAATACAAATTTTGTAATTTTGCACACAAAAGTCAGGGTACATTTGACCTGCTAAATAATGACCGATATTTACCAAAACATGCATGCTTATTCTTTGGCCAGATCCACTTCTCCGTGTAAAGTTTCACGATGTTCGGGCGACCAGAAAAAAAACGACAATAATTAAGTATTTGGTCCATTTCATTGCCTAAATATTAACCGATCTTAACTAAAAAACAATAGGGGTCTTCACTGGCCAGAAAGTATATTAACCCGGTAAACAGTTCTAATGTACACTCCGTTTTATAAATATAGACGACCCCGCCCGACTTTTGTTCTTTCCTTATTGGTGTGTTCTATTCCTGTTATTGCATATATATTAGGTTGGTGCGTATGAAATGTCGGATTCTTAAGTGATTGTATATCAAAGTATGCTCCATTCGCTTCAATACACTTTCCCAACGATATTTTAAAGCGGATATGCCTGTCTTAAAAAAATGTTTGGTCTTTACAATTAATAAACTCTGATATCGAGTTTTTTAGACTGTCTTCATTTTCATAGTGTTTGCCCCTTAGAAACAGCTCCAAATGCTTGAAAAGGTGAAAATCGGTCGGCGAGAGATCCGGTGAATATGGTGGATGATGCAAAACTTCATATTCCAGTTCGTTCAGTTTCGCAATTGTTTTGTGCGATGTATGCGGCCGTGCATTGAGCAGCAGCGGGCCATGTCGATTCACAAGCGATGGGCCTACAATTTGTAACTTGTCGTGCATCTCATCAATGTGCTGGAAGTACTTTCATCCTGATAGCAAGTTCCCCTGTGGATACGGCTGGATCCGCTTCCACCAGTTTTGGGTCTTCCTCGCGGGTAATTTTGCAGTGAAAAATTGCCAGTCCCAAATTCTCCCCAAACGCTTGGTTCATGTTGCGTGCAGCTTTTGCAGCACTATTACCAAGTTTGTACTCATATAAGAAAATGACGCGAATGTCAACAGAGTTCATATCAGCAATAAACTCAAAAGAAATAACAAAAGGGAAGACCTACGGGAAAACCAATTTTTGAAATGTGTCTCTGGCAATGAACAGTACGACTATGAATGAGGTTATGTCAAAGACAAAAGTATAACGAAAACTGGGAGACAAACGTCCGCATGTAAAGAGAATCCGACATTTCATACGCACCAACCTAATATTTTATATTTTTTATTAAAATATGGCTATATATAGTAAACATATTAAATTTGAGGCCATATTCAAAAAAAAAAAAAAAAAAAAAAAACTTATTTTAAACATGAAATATAATAGTTTACAGTTTCATTTCGAAGTGAAATGTGTAGAAATAATAAAACAAATATTTGGCTCTTCAAAATATAATATAGTTTTGCATTAATATATATTTGTTGCAGCTATATTTATATTTTACCCACATATTCTTTGCGGTTGTAAAATTTTAATAATTTCCCTACGTTATGGAACAAATTTTTCACACTTAGATTTATTACTGTTTCTTGAATTTAATGATCAAATAAAAAACACGAAATACTTGTTTAATTAATTCTGTGTTTCAAATGTAATATTATATCACACTTCGATTTGGCCTGAAGTGAAAGCAGTAAACATTTAACGGTCATAAAGAGTAGACCTCGTTTTGTAAATTCAATTTATCGATTTCCCCCACATATTTCTGGTAGCTCACGATACTTGTGTGTATTTGTTTTTGTTTTTTTTCATATACAATATCTCTGGTAGCCAAGTAATATACGTTATTTGTTATAAACTTGTTTTCATCTGTTGTCCGTGTACATATTCTCGAAAAAACAGAAGCAAATTGTAAGCACCATATGGCTGTTATGGGTTGTTAGTTTGTTGTCATTTTTTGTTGTTGTTATTTTTATTATTCTCTTCATTCTATCAATTTACTGTGAACCAAATGACAATTCATAGTATATTGACAAAGTTTGACAAGCGGCTGCTATTGTCATAGACCGCAATATCATTGACCATGTCCATGCCGTTCTGTCGAACTATCATTATTATTTGCCATTTGCCGAAATAGCTGTAGTTTTCAATTTTACATTGATTAAATGTTTTGGTGCCTTTTATGCGTTTTGAACTGGCAGAAAATCTGTGGTCACATACACCCAACTACGCACACAATGTAATCAGAGCAGAGTAACGAATTACTGCTGTTAGTTGTGGTTGGTCAAATATGCTCCAATAACCCACAAAACTGCGCTAAAAGCATATACTGTAATATTAAAGTTGCTAAAAGTTGTGGTCGTGTCGCCGTACAGATAATTTAAGTTCAGCAAACATTGTTTTACAGTTGATTTAATATGCATGTGAATACTATGAATTTTACTAGATTTAAAAATTCAATATATTTTTATTGCAATTTGTGGGGAAGATTTAACATTTGTTTGTGGTTTTTGAAAATAGCAATAATATATATATATATGTATATAGTAGTAAAATAAAATGATTCTCTGTAAAAAGTTTTATAACTGCAGTTTAGTATACCGATTTCATACATCGCGTGGCTAACTCTATCTAGACATGTTTGTCCATCCGTCAGGCTGTCCATTATAATTTGTAAACACGATACAGGCCACAGTTATGGGTCAATCTTCACGAAAGTTTGCATGTAGGACGGGTTCTGGTCAAAGGAGATAGATTAATAGTTGGGGGATGAACTATGGATGGACCAACTTTATTTTTGTCGGTTTTGTATGTTCTATGGCGTGTATATTTACACCTGGAGGACATAGAATCGAGAAGTTGATAGTATATCGAAGAGGAGTGGTTGACCTTTAAATTGTTGTATGTACTTGGAAGTGGGAGTTATACTAACAAAAACACAGATGTCTATGTATTTTGATACAAATTTTACAGTTATCGGTCTAGAAGGTGAAAAAATGGAATGGAACTAAAGCCTTATTTTGGTATGACAGTCACACTATAGGCCGCTATTGTAAGCCGAACACACACATGTTACACGGATAAGGGGTCTGGCTAAATATGTAGAATAGTCGGTCAATATTTAGACATAAAAAGATGTGTAAAATAACGAACAAAAAAATTATTTGGAAAATAAACAAGGCTAATAAAGAGGAGCTGTTGACCTCTAATCGATTAAGATGATGGAAATATCGCGAAATATGGCCCAGACTCGGAATATAGATCTGCAGAAAATTATGGTTCGGTGTAGGGGTATACTATTCTGCTCCGCCCGCTGGTTTCAATATAGAATGCATTTTTGACAAAAACCATATTCATACAGAATAAAAAGATCAACAAAAAATTAATGATATTAAACGCCTAGGCATGGATTCGACTAGTTTGACTAGGAGATAACCTCGGGTGATATTTAATTTCATTGCGTTTTTTAAGTTATTTACAGGTGCCTCTCGTTTCTAATGCTATTATGTTTCAACTTTTTCTTCAAAATTGAACACGAATTCTCAATACGATTATAAATTGGAATTTAAGGGGTGTTTTAGGGTGATTGGACAGTTACACAGGATCCAAAGACTGGAATCTAGCGCAGTATGTTTAGGATCAGTAGTCGATTAAAATAGTAAATCCCGCGAGATTCCGAATTTCATTGCACTTTGCTTCAAGTTTAGTTTGATAATGTTTATTTAGTATTTTGCTGTCATGATGCCATTAACAAAGTGGAAGCTTCCAACTCCAATTTTTTGCGAAAAGAATTCGATTTGCATCCATTTTTTCTGATGTAATTTTGCACTGTTCAAGGTGTAATAGGAATTCCAAAGTCGAGTTCCAAACATACACTTAAAGAATGATCGATACGGATTGTGCGATTGATACTGTTCAAGGTGTAATAGGAATTCCAAAGTCGAGTTCCAAACATACACATAAAAAATGATCGATACGGATTTGACGACGTAGCAATAGACAGTGCCTTTTTGACAACTTGGAACGGTTTAAATTTCTTCACGCTTTTCTAAAATGGCGTGGTGTGGCACCAAACAACGAGCTTATTTTTGAATGCAGCTTTGTGTAAATGGTTTAAAACATTTGATTTTTAGCTCCTGGGCGAGGTTACGACTGCTAACATCCCGGTCAACTTCGATCATTTCTCCTAATTTTGTGTAATAGGAATTCCAAAGTCGAGTTCCAAACATACACTTAAAGAATGATCGATACGGATTGTGCGATTGATACTGTTCAAGGTGTAATAGGAATTCCAAAGTCGAGTTCCAAACATACACATAAAAAATGATCGATACGGATTTGACGACGTAGCAATAGACAGTGTCTTTTTGACAACTTGGAACGGTTTAAATTTCTTCACGCTTTTCTAAAATGGCGTGGTGTGGCACCAAACATCGAGCTTATTTTTGAATGCAGCTTTGTGTAAATGGTTTAAAACATTTGATTTTTAGCTCCTGGCCGAGGTTACGACTGCTAACATCCCGGTCAACTTCGATCATTTCTCCTAATTTATCGATATTTTCGACGACAGGACTAATGGGTTTCTTTTTCCCCAACCTAATAATTTTGTGGAAATTCGTGATTGTGCATTGAAACTAGATGAAAAATTAAAAAAAAAACACTCATAATCGACCTTCAAAGGCAAATATTCGAAAAACGAACATAAGGGACGTACTCCTCATTATGTATGCTTCTACTTTTACTTTGGCACGAAGGCCGGGACATCATCCTGTTTTTACATATTTGTACCCTTTACCAAACGGGTTTTTTTATTATGTCATTGTGCATATGCTTGTAATAGGCAAAAGGAATCGAAATAGGCACATGGTTCCTTTTGAGAATATGCATAGATTGAGTCGATTTATGCATGTCCGTCCGTCTGTCCGTCTTTTGATGTTAAATTGTAAACAAAGTACAGGTCGCTTTTTTGATCCGATTTGGATGAAATTTGGCACAGCTCATTTATTTGACCCAAGTACGAACTCTATTGAAATTGAAATATAGCTCCCAAATATATTTTCGTCCGATTTAATGTAAATGGTACATCAAAGCCCCTTTGCATCTTTCGATTTGCACGAAATTTGACATATCGTACTAAATTAAGGGGACCCCCCATTCTCGGGGTCAAATTTTTTTTGATTTAATTCGAATAATTCGAATAATTTGAAAATTTAAAGAGAAAATCTCAAGAACCCCTGAAGATATAGCCGATTTCTTGTGTCAGCATCAAGTGACGGCTAAAGGGCTTCTCACACTTTAAACGCGTTTTTCTCTTTTGTGAATGGCGGGCACGATAACTCAAAAACTAATGACCCAATCGATTCCAAATTTTTACACATATCTCTGTGAGTGTGTAGCTATCGTATGAACTAGGATAAAGCCAAAAAAAGGGGGGTAGGGTTCCCTTAAGTCTAGAATGATGTGTGTTAAGTTTCGTGAAAATCGGTTCAGATTTAGATATAGCTCCCATATATAGTTTCGCCCGATTTAATGTAAATTTGCACGAAATTTGGCACGCCGTACTGAATTAAGTCTGAAATGATGTGTGCTAAGTGACTTTACTAATTTTCTTACTGATTTTTTTTTTATTTCATTTTCTCGTTTTTAAATTAAAGTAGATACAACATCCATGTAAATAAACTTTGGAGGCCAATATCATAAAATGTTTGTAACGACAGATCAATAAATCTCCAAGAAAATTTGCTTCAAATAATTTTCTACTGGTTTTCAACTTTGTCTTCGTAAAATTTCATACTTTACGTTACAGATTTCCACTTTAGTAATTCTCCAGCCTAGTTCACAATTTGATGAAAAATATAAAATCTTTTATGTGCCTCATGTTTAATCTCATATTTACAAATTATTAACTATTGCATAATATTTTTTTTAGATATTACATCAAATTAAAAAAAATAATTAAAAAAATAATTTCATTAACAATACAACTCTAAATATAAACATTAACATTATGAACTGGAAATTGGTCTCAGACAAATTTGTTTACGCTATTTAGGAAGCAAACAATAGCAACGAACATGCCAAAAATCATTCCAACCAAAATAAAAAAAACGACCAAACCTGAAAATTATGACTTTAACATTGCCATCAAAAGTCAGGCTAAAACGACAAGTGTTGTAAATGGACGCGCATAGAGGCCAAACGATTAAGACGAAGCAGCAGTTATTTACAAAAAATCAGCTGTAAACAAACTGATATTCATTAGGAGAGTGTATAAGAGAAATTCGTGTTCTCTTAATGGTAAA
This sequence comes from Musca vetustissima, assembly GCF_032173495.1. Classification (NCBI taxonomy): domain Eukaryota; kingdom Metazoa; phylum Arthropoda; class Insecta; order Diptera; family Muscidae; genus Musca; species Musca vetustissima. The sequence goes on along the minus strand of NW_026879717.1, from coordinate 213,435 downwards.
TCTGATGCTCTTAAGTAAACATAAACGTTAGCATTGGCTTACGTTAAAACAGTTATATTACACCGGGCAACAGCGTATGTTTGACGACAAATGTTTGCTCGCTGGCTTGGTTGGTTGTTTGGTTGGTTGGAGCCACAACCGTGGCTTTCTCCGACTGCAACATGATTTAGTTAAGAAGCGCCATTTACTTCAGACGGTTGTCGTAAGCGGAAGATCTGTATTTTGACGTTTTTCTTTTGCTTGCTTTTTGAGTGGCTTAACGTGGAAGTGCGTGTTACCAATTGACGACGACGAAGAAGAAAAAGTATTAGATCTGTTAAAACTTGTTATTGGCTTATGCATTTTAAAGAGGTTAAGCTGTGATCAAACCAAAAAAAAAAAATATTTTTATTTTTGGCGAAATTTTAACCTTTGTTGTGCGAAGTTCAAAAAATACTATTTCTTATTAATTGAGTTTCGTTAAGGCTAAACTAGGCTTTAAATGCAACAAATCGATTAACCCCCTCCATTAGCGTTCGGGTATTATTTACACTAAGCCAAGTTAACCGCAGATCATCTTTGGAAAGTTATACTTTCAGTTACCATAACAAAATCTACAACACCAACAATACAGAGGAGATAAAGCGTTTAAAAAATTAGAAAAAAAACGTGCAACAAATATTTTAAAGTTTTAAGTTGCATTTGTGGTTACGAATAGTGTTTGTGCGGTGGTGTACTAATACGGGCGCTATTTCGTTATTTGTTCAATGACCTTTTTTGGTTTTAACGATTACATGCGGGATTGAAAAAATATTGATGAAAGTACGAAGTACCCTCCGAAATACAAAGTTATTTATAATTACGGAAAACCCCAACCAAAAAATCACACCTATCGCCTATATGGTTTACTTAAGAAAGTTTTGAGTGAAAGGAGTGAAATTAAACTACAACAACAATAAGAAGCGAGAAAAGTAAACCATGCCTTGTGATCCTTACCGGTTTTGTGGTATAGTGGCAGCATCATTTTCATAGTCCGGCAGCATCTGAAAAGTTGTTTAGTTAAGTTCGATTCCAGCCAGCAGTTTTTGGCCAATCTCGTTGTCATTGTGTTCACGTTTTTATGACCAACTAAAACCAAAAAGAAAAAACAAAAAACAAGTCATACAAAACTACAACAACTTTAGCCAAGTGCAAAGAAGAAAAGAAGTGAGCAAAAAAACCAAAAATTATTCACAACCAATAAAAAGTTGTTGTAGCCGTTGTTAATGTTTGTGTTAAATGAATGAAAACTAAAAGCGAAAATTTGGCTTATCACCAACAGTTTAACAAAAAACCACAATAAAGAAAATAATACAACAACAACAATAAACCGACATCTGTTGCTCTCCATACCATACAAAATTCAGCAAAACAAAACAAAAAAGGGTTTAGGCAACAGCATCACTCACCTTAACCAGAATCACTGATTTGCATCTTAAAGTGGATAACTTGGAGATTCGTTTTTTTTTCGTTCGTTCGTTTGTCCGTTCACAATCATTTCACAATTTTTGTGGACCAACAGCAACAACAAAAAGTAAAAGGTAAGTTAATGAAAGTGAAATTAATGTATAAGGTGTTGTTGCTCTTTTTTGTTTGTTTTTGCTTCTTGTTGTTGTTATTATTATGATTATCATCATTGTTATTAAAAAAATACCTTTCTTGTTACTCAACCCCAATCACAACCAAAGAATTTTAAATAACTTTTCGAATAAAAGTTTTGTTGGGCGCAAAAACAAAAACTTTATATGACAATGATTGGTGGTTGGTTAAATGGGGAGGGATATTGTTAGTAAATTTTTTTTGTTTATTTTTAATATTTATTACAATGAAATGGAAAGAGTTTTTTTTATAAATTTTAAACGACATTTAAGTAGATTGGGTACTTATATTCAAAATTATTTCCGCCACAATTTTGTTTATCTTTGCAATGTAATGATGAATTTTATGTGTCTACATAGAGACTCATTTTTATACCCTCCACCATAGTATGGAGGGTATATTAATTTTGTTTTTCCGTTTGTAACTCATCGAAATAATCATTTCCGACCCTACAAAGTATATATATATATATATATTCTTGATCAGCGTAAAATTCTATGACGATCTAAGCATGTCCGTCTATCCGTCCGTCTGTTGTAATCACTCTAGCGTCTAAACGAGTTGAGATAGATCGCCAAAATTTTGCACAGAGTCTTCTTTTGTCTGCAGTCATGTTCGAAGATGGGATATATCGGTCCACGTTTAGGCATAGCTCTCATATAAGGGTACCCCCCAATTTTCCGTATTTTGGGGTTCTTGAGCGCGTTTTTCAACCTGATTCGCTGAAATTTGGTATATTGAGTTGTTATTGGGTACCCAATTTCTCCACAAAAAATTATACATATAGGTCTATTTTTTTCTGGTAGCCCCCTAATTTTCGGTACCCTCTAATTTTCAATATTTTGGGCGTTTTTATTGTAGTTTTCAACCGAATTGGCTGAAATTTAGTACTTTGAGTTCTTATTGGGTAGCAAATCTCTCCACTAAAAATTATAAATATAGGTCCATTTTTTCTGGTAGCCCCCATATAAGGGTACCCCCCAAATATCGGTATTTTGGGGTTCTTGAACGCGTTTTTCAACCGAATTCGCTGAAATTTGGTACATTTGGTTCTTATTGGGAGTCAAATAACTCCACCAAAAATTATAAATATAGGTCCAATTTTTCTGGTAGTCCCCATATAAGGGTACCCCCAATTTTAGCTATTTTGAGGTTCTTGAGCACGTTTTTCAACCGAATTCGTTGAAATTTGGTATTTTGTAGTCGTATATGGTAACAAATTTCCCTACAAAAAATTATTAATATGCATCCCCTTTTTGGGGTAGTCCTTATATAACCCCCTTTTTATATTAAAGTTGTTATGCAATTTGTTCCGCGTTTTGGGTTTGGTTCTAAGACTCTGTTGTAATCATATCACCTTCGGAGGATATCGTGATAACAAAATAGAACGTAAGGTTCGATAATGAACTATAACCCGTACCAGAAGGAGTGGACCTATATTCTCCATCTTCGAACATGAACTAAGATTGGAAGATATAATAAGATGGCTAAAGTTTGGATGAAATCAAAATTTTCTGAAACAAATTTGGTACAAAGAAACATGGGGCCTAGAACCATTTTGACCGTGTCAAAGTGTATACACCCTCATTATCCATAAAGCAGAGGGGGTATAATTGTCCATTAAAAATTCTGAAATTTGTTTTATAGTTTACATTTTTGTTTACATAACCGGTTTGTGGAAATGTCGATATAAGTCCACTTTTTGGTATTTTCCCTATATTTTCATTTCAAGTATCTGTTAGTATATCTATGGTGGAGGGTATCCAAAGTTTGGCCCGGTCGAACTTAACGCCCTTTCACTTGTTTACATTTAAACCTGTAAAGTACCGCCAATCAGTTTGAACTTTTTACACACTTCATTATAGAAATGCTAACATTTATTTGCAAAACCATACGGCGAAGTTATGGTCATTTACGACAATGAATGATGTTTCAAAGTGTGAGTAAAACCGCCGATGTAAAGAAAAACGGAGTGATCTTTTTCTCCATGGAGATTCTGCAACACAAAGGTGGACCGATATTCATATTTTTTAGTAAGTAGACTTACTATCCAATGAGAATCCAAAAATCTCAAATTGGAAGCTACAAACAATAAAACTGAACTTACAATAATTACAACACCAAGTGGAGTGCATTTGAACCCTTAGTAATGTGTCCAATTACAGACACTCAAGTTGGTGAACTGTATAGGAATAATATCTGGAAATAAGTTTTTATTCACCAGAAATCCGATAAAGCCACTTCAATGAAAACATACAGTTAAAACAGCTCGGGACCTTTACATAGGAATATGGGGCCTATAACAAAACGTGGACCTACATAGAGAAATGTCCCGCAGTGACAAATTACAGCCACTACAATGGAAAAATGTGGCTCAATTCTTCGAAGTAATGACAATGAGGCGCTAGCCTTACCCTCCACCCCGTGTAGTGTATTCGAAACCTTCGAAACCACTGTACTACAAATTTCTATTTTATTTTATTTATTTATTTTTTATTTATTTTATTTTTTTTTTTTTTGTAAATTACCGCGAAATTCCAAAATGTTATGAAAGTGCGGCTAAAAAAGACACGTATATCGGTAATCTAAAAAAAGGGTAAAGGGGGATAATTTTTCAATTATGATTTCTTGAAATCCTTGTATTTTATGTATATATATTGTGTCTTCGACAATATTACTGATAAAATATCGAGGAATATTTTGGTATACAACTTTAATCCTCAATCGACTCATTGATGGGGTCTTGAAACGAGAAATTTTTTGATCGATACTTTACGAGAAATCTATCAGTACAGCCATCTAATGGATTTTTTTCCCTACCTAATATATAAAATTACAGCCATGTGAACAATTCGCAAAAATACCGAAATTAGGAGCTTTATATGGAAGCTACCATAATCGAAGGGAACTGTTACATGGAGCCTGGGAAAATGTGGTCGCGTAATTTAAAGGTAATTGGCTTTATTTTGGTATTTTGGGTTCTCATTGAGTGACACATTTTTCTACCAAAAATTATCAATATCGATAAATGTTTTGGTATATCTACACCCATATAATGTAATGTTGAACATTCCATATTGGATTTAAAAATATTGAAATTGTTGAACATTTGTGGGGGTGGTACCAGAACGATTTGACCAATGACTTGATCTAGACTTAATAAAGGTAATAGGTTGTAAAATGTTTGGTTAAAAATCGGACATTCCACACGCCTGATATTGGATTTGGGGAGGTATGAGAAGGAGTGTACCAATACATCCCAACTTGGGAATTGATCTAGATAGGTTATAAAATATTTGGTTCAAATCGGATAGGCCGTTCGCATGATATTATAAAATTCATTTTTGCATAGTTTTGACCATTAGTGTGGGGGAGGTACCCGAAGGATTGTAACGATGTTCCCCATATTGGAACTTGAACTAAGTTTGGAAGACATATTACGATGTGAAACGTTTTCATGAAATCGGTGAATCCCTTCGAGAGTTATGTGGCGTATCGAAAATTGACTATAGTTTGAGTTCTCATTGGATGAGATACCTTCTTAGCAAAAAAAATTAATATGGGTCTATGTTTTGGAATAGCCCCCCAATTATCGGTGTTTTGAAGATTACGAAGAGATTTCAATTTAGCATTCCGTGACCTTGGTGGTTAACAAATTATTACAAAACATTTTCAATATAAGTTCATGTTTCTAAATAACTCCTAAACAAAGGTCATATTATAATAAAACATGCGTATGCTCATCAAAACATTTTCAAATAATACTTTGCATTCAACAAGTGGTGCGCAATAAAATATGCCGTGAACTTCATATTGAAAATTTGTCTACTAAGAAGTTGTTTATATTCTAAGAAAATTAAGTACCAAATTTTAGAAACTAAGATTTCAACAATTTAAATATATAAACCTATAAAATTATATATATTTTTAGTGGGAAAGGTGTCTGTACATTAAGACCCCCAAATACAAATTACCCTGAAACATGAGTCAATATTAATAATTTTTAGTACATTAAGAACCCAAAATAATAATAACAAAATTCGATATGAACGTCCATATACTGAAATTACATAACGTCATTTATTTGGGGGCTATGTAAAGGCATAGACCAGCAGGAATCCAAAATAACAAACCCTTCAAAATACGAAAAAAATGAGGCAAAAAACCGAAATTTTAAACCAAATTGCAAACCATGGATTTTAATATTCTTCATTTCTATGCTCCGTTAAATACATTTCACACATTACTACTCGCACTGATACCTTCAGAATTGTATATACCCCCCCAATACAAACTACAAACTACATTGATTATTATGGACTAAAATGCTGTTGTTAGCATCGTCATTAGTAAGCACCAATGTTGTCTGTATGAACACCCATTTTAACCGCTTATGGCTGCCGCAATAGTCATTGAAGTCGATGGGTTGCTATCTGTCGAAATCATTAATACGCTGTGATTCTCGATCGATGTAACGTCATTAATGATTTCACGCGGCTTTCGTAGACTAGTATTACCCAAAAGCCTAGTTGTGTGGCAACATCTGCCTACAACTCACACATAGACAATTTGTATACCATTTTATGTATGGGTATTGGAATGGGTTTTATAAATTCCCTACTAAAGGGTGTAATTAAGAAGCATTGACATTTGAAATATAGTAAAAGTTTTTGTTTTTTTTTTATTTTTGAATGCACCACCTTCATTGACATTTTTAACATGTTAGATCTGTTTTTTTTTTTGTAATAAAAAATCGGCATACATTTTCTAATGTCTTAATCTGCATAATGAAATGTATGTCATTAAAAATCATAAAAATTCTATAAAATGACTACTTCTTACAAATTATATTAGAACGTTTGTATACAAAAAAATCTCACTTTCAGGGAAAAAATATAACGGAAACGGCATTAGATATTTAGTATATATTTCAAAAATATAGGTCACATAATGCTTTAAGTTTTATTTAACTTGTAGATTTTGGAGGATATTATATATTCTATTAATGAAATTGAGTTAAATAAAAGATTAATACCACAATTAACATATTCGTAACTCGAACGTTTGTTCACTACGCTATGAAATCTTAATATATAAAAGAGCTTAGTGTTAGGTGAGTGTGTGAGTGAGTGACTGACTGACAGATCATCGCCTAGACGAAACGGCTGAAGCTAGAAGCTTGAAATTTTAAGTGTGGGTTGTTGTTGATGCGTAGGCATGAGATAAAGCTGGGTTTTTGGAAATACGAACTAAAAGGGTACGAAAAGTACTAAATATGGTACCCTTTGTATCAAGAAAGACCGGAAGAGCTAGAATTCTGAAATTGGAAATATGAGTCACTGATGGAAAGTTCGAAAGATCTACAAAAGGGATTTTGGAATTTCGATCTATAAGTGTACGAAAAGTTCTAAACTTTACTAAATTTAGTTCTAATTGTAATATATTCAATATACATAGCTAGAATCACGAAATTTTATATGGAATACAGGAAGTGAAAGGAAGTGGTGGTGGGAAGTGGTGTTGATGTATGGAAATTATTTTAGAAATTCGTACTTATGTGGATGAAAAGTACTAATGGTAGTAATTTTACTACAAGTTGGATTTAGGTGGACAGATAGAGCTGGAAGCTTTAAAATGGGTAATTAAAATGACTGTTGGAGTGAATGATTGAGGTAGTTTAGAAAATTCGTACTTATGAGTACGAAAAATATTAAATTTAGTACAATTTAGATTTTGAGTGAAATGATAGAGCTGAAACCCTGAATTTTTGGAATTAAGAATACTGTTGAGGATTGAGATACAGAGTAAACTTTGGAAATTCGTATTTTTGTGTACGAAAGGTACTAAATAGCATTAGATTTAGTACAATTTCGATTTGGTTGAAGAGAGAGAGCTGGAAAACTAAAAGTTGGAATAAATCAAATATAGTTTCACACAAATACAAATTTAGAACCAGTAAGTAAGTAAGTACATATTCATATAAATTTCCATAACCATATATACAAATTTCCAATACTTCCCACATGACCCAATCCAAACTTTAAAATTCCAAAATCTCGGTTTACTTAAATCCAATGGGTACCAAATATAATGTCATTTAGTAGACATTGCCAAAACTTCCTACATACCCCCATCCAATTTATTACATTCTCGGTGCAATTTTTTTTAATTCGAATCTACTCTAATTCTAGAATGTCCCTACAAAATTTCAAGTGAAAATCTCAAGAACTCTTGGAGATATAGCCGATTTATAGTGTCAGCATCAAGTGACGGCTAAAGGGCTTTTGCGAATGGCGGGCGCGATAACTAAAAAACTAATAACCCAAATTTTTACACGTTTCTCTGTGAGTGTATAGCTATCGTATGAACTAGGATAAAGCCAATCGGTGAAGATTTCCCTCATTTTTTAACTTAGTTTGTTGTCAAAAATAGGCGTTTTTCCAAAAAAAAAAAAAAAAAAAAAAAAATCAAAGTTCCGCCATTTTGTTAATTGTTGTGCGAAGTCAATAATCCTAGAGAGCCAGACATGTACTCGTTCTAATACAGTTGGAATTTTCGTATTCCGATGTTCCTGTGAGGAGTTATCATGCCCGCCATCAAAAATAAGGACTTTTCTTTAATCACCAAAAACAACAACAAAACAACAAAAAAAAATTTTTGTAAATTATTTTTCTTTCTTTTTAAATCTTTAAATACATATGTGTAAAGTTGCAAACCTTAATAAGCATTAGCATTCATTTACCAGTCCATTTAAAATCTTAAAAATAAAAAATCGACAATAAGGGGGTTCCCTTAAATAAGAAAAAACTACACCCATACCCCAATACTAAACTGATGAAGATCTACATGTAAACAATAATTTTAATTCCAAATTTCAGGATTCAGCTCTATCGGATCACCCTAATCCATATGAGATCAAAATGTGTACCAATTACAACACATAAGTACAAATTTCCACTACTATCTACAATTCTACATTCCAAGTGTAATATTAAATTCAAATATTTTGTATTCTAGCTCTATCGGTTCACCTAAATCCAAATTTTATCAAATTAGTACTTTTCGTACACATAAGTAAAAAATTTCCAAAACTACATAAATATTCCAATCCTATACCCCAGCCGAAATCTTATCTTCAAATTTCAGGATTCTAATTCTATCGGTTCTTCCAAAATTCAAACTGTACCAAATTTAGTAAAAATATCTAAAACTACCAATCCTACACTCCGACGATAATATTAATTTCAAATTTCAAGTATTCCAGCTCCATCCTTTCATTCTAATTCAGATTGTACCAAATTTAGTACCGTAAGTAATTTTCGTATACATGACTACAAACTCCCAAAACCACCACCTAATATCGACTCTACTTCTCAAGTTTGATTCGTATTCTAAATTCCGTGCCGTTCTAGTACGAATTTCCAAAAAAACGCAGCCTTATCTAACACCTTTAGTCCAAGAGTGACCTTCACTCCAAATTTCAGGATTCTAGCTTCAGCCGTTACTCTTTCATTAGTATAGATTACCTCCCTATCAGCCTTTATCTGCACTTTTTTCAAAGGTCAAATTTATGTAAAAGCGTATTTATTTGGAGCCGTAAGGTTTACATTTATACTTCTCTACATTCCTCATAACCATGGCCGACTGTACCTTAATGACCAGACAATGTCGCTCAAATTAAAAAGAAATTGTGTAATTATCACACTTTGTGCTGATTGATGTGTTGTGTTGGATGATGATCATTTGGAAAGTATGGGGGTGGCTGGTTGGTTAGTTATGTGTCTGTCTATAGGTCACATGCGTCACAAACTAGTTATGATGTACGTATGACACATTCAGCCAGCTATGTGCAATTTTCTTAATAAAAGAGCGTCATGATTTATTTATTTGCATTCTTTGGGGGAAATAAATATTTTGCATCACTTTAAATTTGTGTGGTTTTTATTATTTCATAGAAAACAAAACATACAAACAAATATACACACATGCATACATACATGGAAATTTCCAATCAAACAAAAATGTCAAGAAATAAACTCTCACTCATCGTTTTGGTCGATTTTGAATTTTGTTTTCGGTCAATGAAAAGAAAGTGTCATAAAGATGTGAAATCTATTGAGCGTTTGGAAATATAGCAGCAACAGCAACAACGACGACGACGACGGTAAGACTGATGAAGATCCACTTGTAATAAAAATTGAATTTTTTATATGAACACGCAAACGACAAACGCTTGGCCATTTGCCAGGTCTGGCTGGTGGAGAGTGGTGTGGTTGGTGGTGGTCAAAACAAGTTTTACGTTTTCAAATCAACAACTTTGGCAAAGGTACACATAGACGCATAGACATAAAGCGATTTTCATCTGATGTCAGAGTCGAGTTTTAATTAAGGCAACCTCAAAAAACGTAGAGAAGAAACGTTGATAGTGTCGTGCCTTAATAAAATCAACGAATTTTTTTTAACTATGATGATATTACATAATACAAATTTCTGCAGCATATGGGCAAAGGTAATAATGAAAAGAGTTTTGGAAAAAAAGAAGTAGAAGAAAAAAGGAAAAAACGTAATCAACATTGGATCACTTTTGCATTCAAAGGCGGAAGTTTTGTGACTCAGGGAATTAGTTTTTTATTGAAAAAAAAAAAAAAACATTACGAAGTGTATGGATAGTGTTCATTGATCGGCGCACGGAAACGGATATGAAATTAATATTGGCTTTTAACTACATCAAGTGAAATTAATGCACGTAGTTAAAAATTATAGGCCACAACGTGTGTTTGTGTGTGTCATACACAGGGAATTGGTTTTACATTCAGTTATTATAGACCTAAATATAAGAGCGATTTGTTTTTTTTTGCATTCTTTGCAGGTCAACTTTCTCTTCTTTTGAGATTTGAATGATGCTTTCGGGCCAGCTATAATTATTTTGTATCGTTTTAAAAACAATTAGCAAAGCGAACTTTTATAGATGTTGAAAAATGGTGTCAGTAAATAAATGTTCGTATTTATAAAAAAAAGAAGTTTAATTATGCCTTTAGTCATTTTCTTTGGCAAATTAGGTGACGATTTGAAAGCTTCACTTTCATTAGCTTCTAAATAAAGTGTGAACGATTGTAAATGTATATCATTTTACATAGATTCCATACCATGACCTAACACAGAGCAGCCGGATAAATATTGTAGAAATTTAAGGTTTAAAAAAATCGTGGATTGTGTCGGATACAAAATATATAAATAGAAATAAGTTAATAAAGTAAATACGGCGGAGAATCTTGAATATTTGGAAATTTGCAGGCATTGGGAACTTCTTTTATACGGTGGTAAAATTTAGCTAACATATTTATTATACTGAAAATCGGACGATGATAAAATTAACCAAAATATCTAATTTTAGACCCATGGTTCCTTTTTAGAATATGCATGGAATCACTTAGTGAGTCGACAATTTTACATGCCCGTCTGCCCGTGTCTAAATTGTAAACAAAGTACAAATCGAATTTATGATCCGAATTGAACGAAATTTGGTACAGCTCATTTATTTGACCCAAGGACGAATCCTTTTGAAATTGAGAAAAATCGGTTCTGATTTAGATATATCTTCCATATATATGTTCGTCTTTCAATTTGAGTCTAGAGTGATGTGTGTTAAGTGTCGTGAAAATCGTTTTAGAATTAGATATAGCTCCCATATATATTTTCGTCCGATTTAATGTAATTGGTGCACCAAAGTGGCTAAATATCCCTCGATTTGGACGAATTTTGTCATAGTGTACAGAATTAATATTAGAATTATGTGTGCTAAGTTTCGCGAAAATCGGTTCAAATTTATATATATATATATATATATATATGAAGTTAATATAAATTAATTTCTGGCAAGTTTCCTTGAAATCGGTTCAGATTTAGATCCCATATAAATTTTCGTCCGATTTAATGTAAATTGTGCACCAATATCCCTATATACACGAATTTTAGCATAGCGTACTGAATTAAGTCTAGAATGATGTGTGACAAGTTTCGTGAAAATCGGTTCAGATTTACATATACCTCCTATATATACCTCCTATATATATATATATCCGATTTTAAGTAAATGGTTTTCGGGTTTTCCCTCAATAAAACAGAAACTTCGTATAACAGATCATCCTCCACACTTTACGGCCGGAATTGTGTGCTTTGGGTCCAAGGCTTTATTCGCGAGACCAACAAAAAGTGTTAGAAAGGGTATTTAATGTTGAGGACCGATATGTACCCTCAGCCTATTAACTTCCTAATATTTTTTAAGGTCTGCTGAGCTAGATTTCATGTGTAACGGTCCGCAATTTATAAATAATATTTCCAAAATTTTGAGGGAGGTGGTGATTTTGAAGATGTGGAACAATGGGTAGCAACATTGGACATAATTTTGGGTTGGTTAAAAATATTACCATTTGTATAGTTTGTATCAATTCCGATCTTCAAAAGATATTTGATACTCCGTCCGTTTATTATAATTTTTAATTCAGAAAATGTGTGACTATTTTGGGTTGTGGGGTTGGTTAGTGCTAAAAATAAAAAAGTTCGGTCCGATCAAAGTTAACGCCACCACCCATTTTCTGCATTTGAAGTTTTAATCTATTTTTTCATTTTCTTGAGAGCAGGAAATTATCAGTATATGTTCATGTTTTGACATAGCACCCATATAATGATAGCGTCCCATTGCCATTATTTTAAACGTCTTAGCTGCATTTCCCCATTTCAGGATATAGGAGGGTAAAAACATTTGTGTGGAAAATTGTCTACATAGGTCAAAGTTGTTTCCGCCCACTTTTCAGTATGATTAAGTTTTAAAACGAATTTCCGTATCGAAGTGGTGAATAAAATGCTTATTTCCAGAAATTATGGAATATGGGTTATTTATAATAACCTCTTGATTTTTTTACCACGGTCTTCTGGCTAGAGTGACTGTATTTGGAAGCATTGTTTGTTTTTTTCAGAGCACGAATAACCCCCTACCACATGATGTAATAATATAGTCCGCATATGAAAATCCCGACCGATTAAAGGAATTGCAAAACGTAGTGGGGGGTTGCAAATGTTCGTCCTAGTACACTATGGGCCAAAGATCCAATTATCTGACCACAATTAGAGCAGTGGGTTTATGAAATAAATAAATATCACATATAAGGGTTTCGAGGACGCTGATTATGATTCAATAAGAAAAAAGTAAGAAATTAGTGTATTTTTGTCTTAAAACTATAACATATAACATTTGGTTCAAATTTCCAAACTACAAAATAATGGGAGTCCGTTTATGTGGGGCATACACCGAATCCTAAGTCAATATTGATAGTTTTTGGTACATATGTCATATTCTCAAATTTGACAACGTCTGTTGTCACATGCTCAAACATGACAACGTATCGTGGTCAAATACTAAGAATTGTAAACGCCTATTGACAAACTGACAACAAGCGTTGTCACAAGAACGCATGATGAAAAATCGACAACGAATGGTGGTAATTTCGCGAAGTATTTCTCCACTCAGTGAAGGGGTCTATTGTTGATATAACCCATAAAATATCCTCTGGGACTGATTCGCACTAGGTTTACAAATTCGATTAAAAAATGATATTTATGAGTTTTATAGGAAATTTTTTATTATTATCTTCAAATTACTGATAATATGCACTTTCGTTATAATCACCAATGCCTTCTGTTTAATTGACCGTCATTTTGATGTAAGTATTTTGACACAGGTCAATTTTATACTTTTTTTTTAATATAAATTATCTTCACATAAATATAAAATATTGATTTTGACTTCATGTAATATAAAATTTTACTGGTATAAGGCCCAATATCCCCAGATTTGAAATATATGACGTTTTTTCCTTTCTACATGAAATGGACTTTTTGCCACAAAGAGTGGATTGCTGCCCATAGTGCAAAGGTGTGTCCGATTGAGACGGAATTTAGAAAAGCGTATTGAGTGTAGAATAACGTGTTAATTTTTGTTGTAATTTGCCGCAGAAATTTTTGGTACTTTGCTTTAAAAATTTCGTATTCTGATTTTCTCGTAATCAGGCCAGGTTCTGTAAAGAAAAGCGGAGAAACATAATTGGTATTATTATTTGTTTCTCCAATTCAATATGAGTTAACTAATTAGAAAGGTAAAAAATTAAAAAATCTAGCAGGAATATGATATCTATCTTCCTAATAAGAGAGAAAAAGAGTATTTGAAAAATACAATAATTTGTTCATGGGAAAATATTTTTGAAAATTATTTATTAATTATTAACTTGTTAACAGTTAATTTTTCCATAACAACATCTCCGACTGAGGGGGATTCCGCAGATTTTAATTTCACCACTGAAACGTGATGCGTTTGCCATTGTCGATTTTGTTGTTTGTCATATAGAATAATGAATGGATAGTCGGATGGTTCATAATTCATTACAACTTTCATTGACAGCCATGCAATTTTCCGCTGGTAACCATAACGACCGTTGCGACATTGAAATAATTCCGACAATGATTTTTGTTTGCAATTAAATTGCAGCATAACAAAGCGTGGATAGAGAGATATAGCCTCGACCAACAACAGTGCTATCAAATTATAAAATTGTAAAGTTTTCAAATTTAGCGCTAATTAGAAACTTGATATACATCAAAAAATGTTTAATGTCATCATTATTTTCAATTGGGTTTAATGAAAAAAAAAAACGCGAAAACGAAAGGATTTATTTAGTTGGGGTGGGAAGTAGAAGTATTTCTTTTATTTAAAAATAAAGTAGAGAGACAGAGAGGAATAAGAAAAGTGAAACGAAAATGTCCGGTTTTGTTGTATGTAAGGAATATAGCAAAAAGTTCAATTTTTCGAATAGGTGTTTTTAAATTTAAACAAAAGCATAGCAGGTGTTCTTTGCTTTCCACATCGACCAGGCATCGAAAACTTTAAAAAAAATAAGTTTTACAAAACAATACTCTTGACAATTGTTCTGGATTTTTTTTTTAAGGATTTCGCCCAACCCAGTGGTTTGGTTTACCCTTTTGTGATTTAACTTTTGCCATAGGCAAAATTGATATGAGTTGCAGTTTGGATTACACTATGCGAAATTTCTATTGGTGATGAGAGGAAAAGTACCGATTTTCGAATTTTTTGAACCGAATATTCAGATAATAAAACCGATAATAGTCCGGTTGTTCGCTAGATTTTTAATGATATGCATATAAAGTATCCGGTTCAAAAATTTAAAAGCCCAGTTCTATTTTCCTTCATATATATATATATATAAATATATAAATATCAGTTTCTCTTCAGTGAGGACATCCTAAAATGCTACGAGCAACATTTTTCTAAAATATAGCGAGAATGAAAAATCGAATCTTCTGATAATTGGAGACATTGACTGTATGGTGCACCATTTACATACAGTCGAACGAAACTATATATGGGAGCTATATAAAAATCTGAACCGATTTTAACAAAACTTCGCATACATCAATCTAGACCTAATTCAGTATTCTGTGCAAAATTTTGTCTCAATCAGAACAATATTGGCAGTATGGTGCTCCATTTACATAAATCAGACGAAACTATATCTGAACCGATTTTCTCCAATGTCAATAGGGTTCCTCTTTGGGCCAAATAGCTGACATGTGCAAAAGTTCATCCAAATCGGATCATAAATGCGATCTCTATTTTGTTCACAAAAATACATGGACGGACGGGCATGCATAAATCGACTCAGAAAGTGATTTTATGCATATTCTCTAAAGGAACCATGGCTCTATTTCGATTCCTTTTGCCTGTGCCTCATTTTACTTCAGAAATGTAATAAAAAATACGTACAATAGCTACAAATTAAGATATGAAGTTATCTCTTCAAGGTCGTCAGGAAAAAATCAGCACGCAATATCTGCGAACTTTGACCCATGACTTCGATATTGTCGCACAGTATAATCCATTACCACATAATGAAATAATATAGTCCGCATATGAAAATGTCGAGCGATTTAATGAAATTTTAATTGCAACACTTGGTGGATGATTTCAAAAGTTCGTCCTAGTCGAAACGGATATATGAGGAAATATAGGTAGTTTTAAATCATTTTTAGCAGATAACATTTCTAAACCAAGTCTATATTTATTTACTTTTTCCCAGATGTTCTCAACATTGTGTAGAATGCATTTGTTGGCCTGGACAATGATTATTTCTATGATGACCTTCATATCCCGAAACCTACATTCCCTCAAAATTTCTATATCAGTGTTCCTGAAAAGTTTTTCTCAGTATTTGCTCTCAAACACAGGGAAGTAAATAATCCAAACTGCAACTCATTCCAATTCTGCCTATGGCAAAAGGGTAAACCAAACCATTGGCTTGGAAGGTGTTCATAACACAACTTTGAACAGTTCCCATGTATATTGTTTTATATAACTTATTTTCTTTTAAAAGTTTCCGATAACTGGTCGATGTGAAAACCACATAGCATATGCTATACTTTTGTTTAAACTTGAAAGACCTAAGGATATTTGTTTTAGCAGCAAGAGGAAAGTGTTTTTCAATATGCGGAAAAGAAAAATGAAAATCATGTTTCTTTACTCTAACTTTGTTCATTCGTCCACTTTTTGTAAAGTAAAACAAACGAGAAACTTTTTTTAACATCACTATCACAAAAAAATTAATCCTTTTATTTTCGTGCTACATAAACTTCCTTATTATTAAACCAAATCGAAAAAAACAATGACATAAAACATTTTTTGATTTGCTTATATCAAGTTTCTAATTAGCGCTTAATTTGAAAACTTTACAATTCTCTAATTTGATATCACAGTTGGTGGTCGAGGTCATTTATCTATGTTTTGTTATGCTGCAATTTAATTGCAAAAAGGCATTGTCGGAATTATTTCAATGTCACAATTGTCGTTATGGTTACCAGTGGCGAATAGCATGGCTGTCAATGAAAGTTGTAATGAATGATGAACCATCCGACCATCCATCCTTTATTCTATATGACAAACTACAAACTCGACAATGGCAAACGCATCACTTTTCAGTGGTACAATTAAAATCCAAAAAAAAAAAAATCCCCTCTATTGGCGTTGTTATGGCAAAATTGACTGGTTTAAAATTGAATAGTTTAAAAAATATTTCTATTTGAGATATTGTCGGTAAGGAAGGGTGATGATCATGTGAATGATGTTAATTGAGTTTGTTTTCTCTTTCGAGACGAGCTTAATGATCGATGTTTTGCAAATTAAATTCCCATATTTATTTACCAAATTATTTCAATATAAATGCTAAATACAACCGAATGTTTAAAATTGTATATGATTGTTCTAACGACGCAGAACATGTATGTAAGTAAATAAGAAGAAACGATACAATACATAAAATAGAAGATGCGCAAGACATAAATCAAAATAGAACCAGTAAGGAAAGTAGTAAAGTCGGACTGGGCCGACTATATGATACCCTTCACCACTTTGGGTATATTGTAAAAATATAATCTGTATGTGGGAGCTATATTTAAATCTGAACCGATTTTCATGAAAATTAACACACATCTCTCTAGACTTAATTCAGTACGCTATGCCAAATTTGTGCAAATCCAAGGATATATATAGGGACCTTGGTGGACCATTTACATAAAATCGGATGAAAATATATATGGGAGATACGTCGAAATCTAAACCGATTTTCCAGAAACTCACCACTCATCATTCTAGACTCAATTCAGTACTCTGTGCCAAATTTCGTGCAAATCGAAGGATATATAGGGACGTTGGTGCATCATTTACATAAAATCGGTTGAGCATATATATGGGAGCTATATCGAAATCTCGACCGATTTTCCCCAAACTCACCACTCATCATTCTAGACTAAATTTAGTACGCTAAGCCAAATTTTGTGCAAATCGAAGCATATAAAATGACTTTGATGCACTATTTACCTAAAATCGGACGAAAATATATATATGGGAGCTATATCTAAATCTGAACCGATTTTTACAAAATTTAAAACACATCGTTCTAGACTTAATTCAGTACGCTATGCCAAATTTCGTGCAAATCGAAGTATATATATATGGGAGCTATATCCAAATCTGAACCGATTTTCACGAAACTTAACATACATCATTCTAGACCTAATTCATTACGCTGTGCCAAATTTCGTACAAATTGAAAGATATATAGGGACTTTGGTACACCATTTACCTTAAATCGGACGAAAATCTATATGGGAGCTATATCCAAATCTGAACCGATTTTCACGAAACTTTGCACACATCATTCTAAACCTAATTCATTACGCTGTACCAAATTTCGTGCAAATCGAAAGATATATAGGGACCGTTTACATTAAATCGGACGAAAATATATATGGGAGCTGGGATATAGGGGTTCGTCCTTGGGCCGAATAAGTGACCATGCCAAATTTCATCCAATTCGGATTATAAATGCGACCTGTACATTGTTTACAATTTAACATCGACAGACAGACGGATGGACGGACATGCATAAATCGACTCAGAAAGTGATTCTATGCATATTCTCAAAAGGAACCATGCATCTATCTCGTTTCCTTTTGCCTGTTACAAACATATGCACAAAGGCATAATACCCTGTACCATAGAGTGGTGAAGGGTATAAAAATTAAACGATAAAGAGTTTCTGTGCCATAGAATCCCGTTCGATTAAACATTTTGTAAAAAATTTGTGAGCGTGACTGAGAATTCATCATTAAAAACAACTGGCGAAAAAAGAAAAATGAGAATGCGTGTTTAACTATCGACGCTCAGTTACGTAACGTAGACTGTGGAACATAAAGAACCAGGAACCCATGCAAATATATCTTAAGAAAAAAATGCCGATAGCATCGCCGAAATGGCATTTGAAATGAATCTCCAGATTATTCAATGAATCTCTCTGAATCTGTTATGTTATGTTGTTAAATAACTTGTTTCAATGATCTGTAGTGATCGGAATATGCAATGTTTTCTTATGATGAAGGGTATACAAAGCGGTAAAATATGACTTATTTGAAATTTTGATAACATTTCTATGAGATATATGTTTGGCTGTACATTTCCATTTCTCCAATAAAGATTTATTTAAAGATATAAAATGGCTGAACAAGTGTCCCAACAAGTATCAAAAAAAAAAAAAAAAACAGTGAGCGGAGCAGTATAGTCGGACGGGGCCGACCATACGATACCCTACACAACTACCATGGAACTCAAATTTTCTGCGGATGTTTATTCCGAGTCTGGGCAATATTTCGTGATATTTGCACCCTCTTGCCCGATTAGAGGTAAACAGCACCACTTCCTCACACTGACATACTTTCCGAATATTACGAGTATTCAGTACAGCTATTGTACAGATTCCCTTCACCGTGGGTTGTGTTGTGATGTTCGGCTTCCATTTGTGGTCTATAGATCGACTCGAAAATAACACAACAAATTAAGTTTTTGGTCCAATTCATCCCAACATTATTATCTGATCATCACCGAAAATATAGGCGTTGCTCTTGACCATAACTGTAACCTCATAGAACATTTCAAATCGATCAGCGCTATAGTTCCGCTCTCTAGAGTGATAATGGGTTACTAAATAATATACGAATACGGAGATCCCTGTAAATATTTAGGTGTAACTCCCACATCCGAGCACATACAACAATATAATTGGTATTAATTTAAAGGTCAATCACTCCTCTTGGATATAATATCAACTTTTCGGGTCTATGTCCTTCAGGGGTAAATATATACGCTATAGAAAGTCAGGGTCCATTTTACGCGCTAAATATTGACCGATCTTTATGAAAACAGGCATGTTTATTCTTTGACCTGATGCCCTCCTCCATGGAAAATTTCACGATGTTCGGGCCATTATTGCGGCCTCTGGAGCGACTGGAAAAACCGACAAAAATTTAGTATTTGGTCCACTTCATCCCCTAAATATTAACCGATCTTTCCCAAAATCAATAGGGGTCTTCATTGGGCAGAACCCATCCTACATGCAAATGGTCCCATCCTGAAGAAGATTGGTCCATAACTGTGGCCTGTATCGTGTTTACAAATTATAATGGACAGACGGACGGACATACATGTCTAGATCGACTCTAGTCGAGATATGACGACCGGATACTTAAAGGTGGGTCTAGGACCAATATTTCGCGCCGTTACAAACTTTTGGGGCTACACAAAGCTATAATACCCTGACAACATAGTTATGTATACCCTACATGACAACATAGTTGTGTAGGGTATAAATACGTACAATAGCTACAAATTAAGATATAAAGTTATCTCTTCAAGGTCGTCAGGAAAAAATCTGCGATCCATTACCACATAATGCAATAACATAGTCCGCATATAAAAATGCCGAGCGATTTAATGAAATTTTAATTACACCACGTGGTGGAGGGTTTCAAAAGTTCGTCATAGTCGAAACGGATATATGAGGAAAATATAGGTAGTTTAAAATCATTTTTAGCAGATAATATTTCAAAACTAAATTATTTACTTTTGTCCCAGGGGTCCTCAATATTGTGTATCTATGATGGCCTTGATATTGTAAATCATTGGAAGGTATTCTTAACACAACTTTGAACAGTTTCCATGTATATTGTTTTATATAACTTATTTTCTTTTAAAAGTTTCCGATAACTGGTCGATGTGAAAACCACATAGCATATGCTATACCTTTGTTTAAACTTGAAATACCTAAGGATATTTGTTTTAGCAACAAGAGGAAAGTGTTTTTTAATATTCGCAGAAGAGAACTGAAAATCCTGTTTCTTTTCTCTACCTTTGTCCATTCGTCTACTTATATGTGAAGTAAAACAAAAAAAAACTGTTTTATCAACATCACTATCACAAAAAAAATAAACCTTTCATTTTCGTGCTTCATAAACTTCTTTATTATTAAACCAAATCGAAAATAACGATAATATGAAACATTTTTTGATTTAGTTATATCAAGTTTCTAATTAGCGCTTAATATGAAAACTTTACAATTCTCTAATTTGATATCACAGTTGGTGGTCGAGGTTATCTATGTTTTGTTATACTGCAATTTAATTGCAAAAAGGCATTGCCGGAATTGTTTCAATGTCACAATTGTCGTTATGGTTACCAGTGGCGAATAGCATGGCTGTCAATGAATGTTGTAATGAATGATGAACCATCCGACCATCCATCCATTATTCTACATGACAAACAACAAACTCGACAATGGCAAATAAAATCCAAAAAAAAAAAATCCCTCTTTAGTTGGCGTTGTTATGGTAAAATTAACTGGTTTCAAGTTGAATAATTCATACAAATATTTCTATTTGAATTTTTTATCGGTACGGAAGCGCTATGATCATTTGAATGATGTTAATTGAGTTTGTTTTCTCTTTCGAGACGAGTTAATGATCGAAGTTTTGCAGGAACCTACGCTGGGGAAGAACCTACGCACCCACTATTATGCGGCTCATCAGGCATATTGGACTATGTTGCTTTGAAAGTGACCCCTTTCTATCTATTATAGTTATTACAACAGAGCACTGCTAGGATTCGCACCTAGGTTTCCAGAGCAACGCTCTGAACCATTAAGATGCTTCCGAATGTTGCACAAAAAAAAATGTGTATACCATGGAAGCAATTGGAGGTGTGGGCTATTTATCCATAGCTACAAAAAATCGACTTTTCCTCAATTTCAGCTAATTTGGTCTCTGCCTCTCCCTATTTAACATGTTGCTAATAACCGCCGACTTTCCACTCAGTCAATTATAATACCGAACTCTGCATTGGTTTTACAAAATTCCCATATCTATTTTCCAAATTATTTCGATATAAATGTGAAATATATCAAACACGTGTTGGTACGAACACATGAAACATAACATGAATGTGTATATAAGTAAGAAAAAAAAACCGATACAAGACATAACATAGAAGACGAAGAAAATATAAAAACAAAATGTAAAAATTTAAACGACAAAGATTTGCCAGAGAAACCCGCCTCCACCAAACACACATTCTCACGCCAAAGTTGTTTTTTCACTCTCTCTGACAATAAACTAGTATTTAAAGTTTTATGAATTGCATCCATTCTTGTTTAGTTGTATAGGATGTTTAAGCAAGAATTGCTATTTAAAATCGTTAAATTGTTAGCCTTTAAATTGAAAGGCCGTAGCCGTTGAAATCCGTCTACTCCTTTTTATTATATCCTTGTAATAGTATGAGGCTGACAGATTTCAACGAACTTTTGTTTACCTTTTACTTTTGCGCCACCTTTACTTTAGGTATCTTTGTATTATTACTTACTTATTTTGTATTACTTTCGTTGTTCGCGCTAAAATAGTAAGCCAACGTACATATCGTTATATTGTTTACCAATAAATACATATCGGCAATGGTCGAATCTTTTATTAAAAAACATCTAGTGTTTTATTTTTTATTTACATATATCTTTATTTTGGCTCCTGAGTACTATAGTGTACTGGATCTTCTGGTAGGCTCTCCTTACCTACTGCCTCCACCCAAGTACCTATAGTGCAGACTTAACATAGGGTATAATGAATATTTCAATTAAAAACCAGTAAGGAAAGTAGTAAAGTCGGACGGGGCCGACTATACGATACCCTTCACCACTATGGGTATATTAAACAGGACTATTAACATGAAATTGGATGAAATAAAATATGTGATATTTATCTAAATGTGAATCTACCTAGATCTATCCATAAACATGTCATTCGTTTGTTACAATGGGAGAAAAGTATGTAAATCGACTTAAAACAAATATAAATAGGTCATCCGTTGGGCTATATCTGCACTTCTAGAAAACGCAACTACGTAATTCTATGCTCAATTTTGTAAGCACAATTTGATGTCAATCTGACTAACATGAGCAGTTTGATGCCCAATTTACTTGAAATCGGGCGAAAATATATATGGAAGCTTTATCCAAATATTAAGCGATTTCAAACAAGCTTGTCACAAGTTAGGTTATACTAATTTCAGAACGTTTTGTTCCTATTGGTTCCTTGGTGCGTCAATTACTTAAAATCAATCTATAATAAAAGGGAGCTATATCTAAATCTAGGCCGATTTTCACGAAACAAGCAGACATCACTCTAGGCTCAATTCAGTACGTTATGCCAAATTTCGTGCAAATCAAAGGATATATATGGACTTTGGTGCACCATTTACATGAAATCGCACGAAGCTATATATGGGAGCTTTATCTAAATCAGGACCGATTTTCTCAAAACTTGGTAGACATCACTCTAGGCTCAATTCAGTACGTTATGCCAAATTTCGTGCAAATCGAAGGATATATAGGGACTTTGGTGCACCATTTACATGAAATCGGACGAAACTATATATGGGAGCTATATCTAAAAAAGGACCGATTTTCTCGAAACTTGGTAGACATCACTCTAGGCTCAATTCAGTACGTTATGCCAAATTTCCTGAAACTATATAGGGAGACATCACTCTATATATGGCTCAATTTTCAGTCAATTCACGTTGTGCCAAATTTAGTGCAAATCGAAGGATATATAGGGACTTTGGTGCACCATTTACATGAAATCGGGCGAAACTATATATGGGAGCTATATCTAAATCTGGACCGATATTCTCGAAACTTGGCAGACATCACTCTAGGTTTAATTCAATACGTTATGCCAAATTTCGTGCAAATCGAAAGATATATAGGGACTTTGGGGCACCATTTACATGAAATCGGACGAAACTATATATGGGAGCTATATATAAATCTGGACCGATGATTTTCACGAAACTTGGCAGACATCATTCTAGACCTAAATGATTAGGCTGTACCAAATTTCGTACAAATCGAAAGATATATAGGGACCGTTTACATTAAATCGGTTAAATATATATATGGGAGCTATATCTAAATCTGAACCGATTTTTCCCAATTTCAATAGGGTTCGTCCTTGGGCCAAACAAATGAGTTGTGCCAAATTTCATCCAATTCGGATCATAAATGCGACCTGTACTTTGCTCACAAAAATACATGGACAGACAGACGGACGGACATGCTTAAATCGACTTAAAAAGTGATTCTATGCATATTCTGAAAAGGAACCATGTGTCCATCTCGTTTCCTTTTGCCTGTTACAAACATATGCACAAAGACATAATACCCTGTACCACAGTGTGGTGAAGGGTATAAAAAAAACTTCATATGTGCGCATAGGGCAATTAAAACTATACATTTCAAATTAGAGCCGTTCAATTACCTTATCCAAAATCATCAAAACCAGAGAAGTCCGTCCATCCACGTTAAATTGTAAACAAAGTACAGGTCGCAATTATTATCCGAATAAGATCAAATTTGGCACAGATCATTTATGAACCCTATAAAAATTGGTGAAAATCGATTGTGATTTATATATAGTTCTCATACATTTCGTCCAATTTTTAGCAAATGGTCCACCAAAGAGTAAAATTTAGGCCGATAAACATACAATTTTGCAAAACGTGCTGATGTTAGGATAGCTTAACATGTGCCTAGTTTATTGAAATCAGTTCAGATTTAGATATAGCTCCCATATATAATTTTGTCCGATTTTTTTGGCTATTGGTGCACCAAACATTGACACAAAATTTTGCACAACGTACAGAATTTAGGACTGCCTAACGTGTACCAAGTTTTATTGAAATCGGTTCAGATTTAGATATAGCTCCCATATATATTTTTGTTCGATTTTTAGCAAATGGTGCACCAAAGATTCAAATTGACACAAAATTTCGCACAACGTACTGAAGTTAGGATGTCCTAACGTAAGTTTTATTGAAATCGGGTTAAATTTAGATATAGCTCCCATATATATTTTCACCTAATTGTAATTAAATGGTGCACCAAAGAGTTAAAGTGTGCGCAACATTTTAGAGTTATTATAGGCTAAGTTAAGTTAGTAGGTTAAGTTATTGTATTAAATTGAGCTTAGAGTATTGCGTTTTGTAAAAATTGGTTTAGATATTGCTCCCATATATATTTTTGACTGACTTCAGATTAAATTTCGAACAGCGCCCCCCATTTTCGGGGTCAAAAATTTTTTGATTTAAATCGAATCTACTCTAATTCAAGAATGTCCCTACAAAATTTCAAGAGAAAATCTCAAGAACCCTTGAAGATATAGCCGATTTATTTTGTCAGCATCAAGTGACGGCTAAAGGGCTTCTCAAACTTTAAACGCGTTTTTCTCTTTTGTGAATGGCGGGCACGATAACTCAAAAACTATTGACCCAATCGATTCCAAATTTTTGCACGTTTCTCTGTGAGTGTATAGCTATCGTATGAACAAGGATAAAGCCAATCCTTTTTTTAACTTGGTTTTTGGTAAAAAATCTGTGATTTCCCAAAAATATTTTTTCAAATTTAGAGCGAAGCGAATTTTAGAGCGAAGTCAATAATCCTAGTTCATACGAGAGACAGACATGTGCTCTTTCTAACACCGTTGAAATTTTCGGTTTCCGATGTTCCAGTGGGGAGTAATCATGCTCGCCATCAAAAATAAGGACTTTTCTTTAATTACAAAAAACAACAACAAAGCAATAACTAAAATTTTTTGTAAATTATTTTTCTTCTTTTTTAAATCTTCAAATATATATGTTCAAAGTTACAAACCTTAACAAGCATTGGTATTGATTTACCATCCCATTGAAAATCTTGAAAAATTAAAATCGTGAAAGGGGTGGGGGGGTGGTTTCCCTTAAATCGATTTACATATTTGTGCCCTTTTGTACAAAGACGACTCTAAATCTGCCCTAATGAAATGAAATTTGGAATAGGTTGCCGAGGACATAAGAACCCATTATACCAAATTTCACGCTCAAGAACCCAAAAATACCGAAAATTGAGTGTACTGTAATATGGGGGCTACCAAAAAAAAAAAATTGGGCCGATATTCATTCATTTTTAGTGTAGACATTTGGTTTCCAATAAGAATCCATTGTACTAAATTTCAGCGAATTTGGTTAATAAGCGCACTCAAGAACCCAAAAATATCGAAAATTGGGGGGTACACTTATATGGGGATTATGCCTAAACGTGGACCGATATAGCTAGAGTGGTCACAACAGACAAACGGAGAATATATAATTTATTGGGTCAGAAATGATTATTTCGATGAGTTATGAATGGAGAAACAAACTTGATATACCCTTCATACTATGGTTGAGGGTAAAAAGGTCCAAGTGTACCCGGTTCTTGACCGGGTCGGTTCACAGATCACATATTTAATTTATTCCAATTTAATGTCAATGGCCCTTAAAATATGCGAGGTCTGTTAGGAAGAATCTCTTGTAGTCAAAGTGTATCATATAGTCCGCCTCGTCCGACTTTACTACGTTCCTTACTGGTTTCATGTCATAAGACCGATTATTACGAAAATAGCGACTCAAATATTTTCTACTTTAATGGGAAGTAGTAGCGCACTTCACTCATATTTTTAATTCTATACTTATTTTCCTCCAAATCACTCAACAAATGTTGAAATCTGTATCAGTAACCCCTTCCAATATATAATCATATAAAATATAATATATTTCAGAGGTATGATCACTTTTCATACACTCGAAATTTCAGTAAAATATGTTCAGTGGGTTTTGAGTCCATCGAAACAAGTGAACCTATCATTTAATTATAAAGTCATTCATTTAATTTGTAAAATATTATTTATTCAACTTTTATGTACTTTTTTATTTATTATTTGCAATTATTATATTATTATGTATAATAACTGTTATAACTTTTTATTTTGTTTTTGTATTTTTTAAAATGACAATTATAAACGGCCTTCTGTAATTATTGACACATTATATTATTATGTATAATAACTGTTATAACTTTTTATTTATTTATTTTTTTTTTTTTTTTTGTATTTTCCAAAACGACAATTATAAACAGCCTTCTGTAATTATTGACACACATGTTGCCATCTAAATCTGTAGACCTATAAAACATACTACGCATAAATCGCATAGCAAACTGTCTGTGGCAATTTAAATACCGTATCTTCGAAAATAGTCACAGTACAAATTTTTGTAAAAGCACAGAAACAACAACAAGAGCCATGCATGTGGTTTTAGTCATCAGATTTCGTCGCTTTATTTTGTAATGGAAATATTTTGAAATTTGAAAAAGAGAAATTTTTATTTGTCGTATGCGTTTTATTGGTAGGCTGGCTTGTCGCTTACGAAACGATGCATAAATCAATTTTATGCAACATCTGAACTGCATTTTTGTGGTTATTGTTGGAGATAAATCATCCTTTGTTCAATTGCAGCGACTATTGGAAGTGGTATTTTCAACGATAGACAGTGTTGGAAAATACGTAAATTTTCATAAAGGGGAATTTTAAAAATGTTGGTGGTATTTTGTGAGCTGATATGAATCATTTTAAAATACTAAACTCGTTTTAATATATATATATATATATATATATATATTTTGGAATTTTAAATTCTTTAGCATAATTTTTGAATTATATTTCATAATTAACCATTCTTTTCTGTTCTATTTTCAGATTTTTTTGGATACATACTTCATTATATCTAAATATCAGGTATGTTTATTTTATTCTCATTGTTATTTAGATCTTTATTGCCAAGTTTTGGAACTATTTACTAAATTTATCAAACACTCCTCTTAATAATATCCTCACCTTCATGCATTCATTCCGCCAAAAACACAACACAAAATTTCATGCCAATGTCCAAACATTTCAGCATATTTTGTTGCTGTTGTTTTGGTCTTTTGAAAATACCAACGAAAATTACATTTCAAATGCTGTCTCCAACTTTAATTATAACCAGCGATAAATTTACTCATTCATTATGTCAGACACTTACAATGCGAAAATCTTCAAAAGCAGGTTGTTGCCTAGAAATGTCTTAAATGAAAAAAGACAAAAAAACCTATTCAAAATAATTTTGTCTACGATGGGTTGGAGTAAATTTGTTGAATGTATGAATTTATCTACCTAAACATGGTACGGTGTTCATTTCATTCGAATTTAAGTGACACACGCTTTCTTGGGTCATGAACCGTAAATAATAAGGCTAATAATCGCTTTTCATAAAAATGTTGAATTCACTTAAACTGTCTGTCATAAGAATAAATAAAGGAACATAAACTAGTCATAGAATAGGCCAGACAATCTTAATCTCGAAGTATTTTTTGTTATACAAAAACTAATTTCATAAAGTTGAGAGAAAGTGGAGTCAAAATTTTAAATTTAACAGACATTTGAAATTAGTTTACATTGACAACCTTGACATTACCTTGAAAGTAAATTGTAAAATTTACCTCTTTTGTCCGTTATCCAAAGTTTTTTAAGTAAATTTGAAACTTTATTAAAAGTAGGGATATGGGGGATGAAAAAAAGTGTTTTGAATTATTACTTGATGAATTTATATTTTGACATGTCTCGAGTGAGATTTTTTTTTTTTTTTGTGAAACATATCGTCCATCTATTTCGACAAGAAGATGAGTGTGGTCTTTTCTTGAACCGTTAACTAAAAACGATAAAACGAGATTTTTTGGCCTTCGTATATTATACACAATTTTAGATAGGGTCCCCAAAAACATTAAATCTAAAATTCGTCTGAAATATTTACATATTAGGTTGGGGAAAAAATCCATTATTTTTTTGTTGAAAATGTCGATAAAATCGGAGTCGTAACATCGGCCAGGAGCTAAAAATCTACCATAAAACGGTTTGAAACCATTTACACAAAGCTGGATTCAAAAAGAAGCTCAATGACTGAGTGCCACACAAATTAACATATAAAAAGGTGGATCGAATTGGGAAGCTTTGGTCAAACGGAATGAGATAGACCGATGTTTTACTCGGATGGTGACTGGAAATGAGAAATGGATCACATACGTTAACGCTGTGCAGAAACGATCGTGGTTCAAGAGAGGTGAAGCACCTCAAATGGTGGCAAAACCACGACTAACGACCAGGATGGTTCTGCTACGCATTTGGTGGGACTGGAAAGGAATTATTTATTATGAATTGCATACATATGGCCAAACGTAAAATTCTGATCTCTACTGTCAATAACTGGACCGTTTGAAGGTAGCAATTGTCTAGAAACAGGCAGAATTGGCTAATAGGAGAGGTATCGTGTTCCACCAGGACCATACTAGGCCATACACATATACAGTGATTCGGGAGGATTGTGAAAATCGACTACTAGAGTTTTTTTTTGCAAATAGTGAGCATTACTTCTAACAGAGAGGCATTATGAAGTTACCTTTAAAATCGCAACAAATCATACAACGAATATTTGGCCCAAATCGGACATTCCGAAGTATTAAAATAAAGTCTATAGTTCATATAAAAATAATGCATTTCTTTTCCTCAACCTAATATATCTCACATTATGTTAAACACATGAAATAATAAATAAATAGGTAGCTGGATCCAATTTTCAGATAATGTGAATCGGTTCTAATACCCGATTATAGCGTAGAAGACTATATACAAATTGCCTGGGTCGAACTTTTTGTGTCGATCACTGCTTTCTTTGAGAGCAAGGTTAGAAAGTTGGGCTAGAAACTTCCCCATCCGGAAAATTAAGCGGTCTACCGAAACACGATATTGGGGTAGAATTATGTTATTCACCACGAATCTAGAATAACAAACTACAGACATTTCGGTAGAAAATACGGTTGAAACGTTCAAAATAACATATATATGGATCTTTATACCGTCACTACGGTAGGGGAAATGCGGCTTAGACTATAAAACTATCGAAACCTGGGCGGAATCGTTGTACAGGCTAGATGGAAGATCCACCATATGGTGTCGTTCACCTTTCAATAAACCGTAATGTCAATTTACAGCATTTTATGGTTGAAAAATGGGACCAAAATCTATACTGAAAGGCCAAAATACAGCCACTTCAAACCCATCTGTTACAAAATGCGTCTAAAAATTTCAAAATACAGAAAATTAGGCGGTACATCTAAACTTCACACATCGTAATATTTATTACAAACTTAAATCAAGTTCGAAGATGAGTAATATCGGCCCAGTCCTTCTGGCACCTCGTCCACAAAAAGGTAAACATTTTGTTGACAATTATTTCATAATAGCATGCAAACGGACTATCAGATTCGAAGCAAATATTGCACAACTATATGTTTGTAAAAGGCAAAAGG
Source organism: Musca vetustissima (assembly GCF_032173495.1). NCBI lineage: Eukaryota > Metazoa > Arthropoda > Insecta > Diptera > Muscidae > Musca > Musca vetustissima. Next base: position 183,625 of record NW_026879717.1, on the reverse strand, counting down.
AAACGAGATAGACACATGGTTCTTTTTGCGAATATGCATAGAATCACTTTCTGATGTATGCATGTCCGTCCGTCTGCCTGTCCATGTTTAATTGTAAACAGATTACTGGTCGCATTTATGATCCGGATTGGATGAAATTTGCACAACTCATTTATTGGACCCAGGAGAAACTCTATTGAAATTGGGAAAAAATCGATTCAGATTTAGATATAGCTCCCATATAGATTTTCGTCCGATTTAATGTAAATGGTGCACCAAAGACCCTATATATCATTGGAACGAAATTTGGCATAGTGTACTGAATTAGGTCTAGAATTATGTGTGTTAAGTTTCCTGAAAATCGGTTCAGATTTAGATATATCTCCCATATATATTTTCCTCCGATTTAATGTAAATGGTGCACCAAAGTCCCTATATATCTTCCGATTTACACGAAGTTTGACACAGCGCACTGAACTAGGCCTTGAATGATGTGTGATACATTTCGTGAAAATCGGTTCAGAATTAGATATAGTTAATTAGGTCTAGAATGATGTGTGTTATGTTTCCTGAAAATCGGTTCAGAATTAAATATAGTTCCCATATATATTTTCTTTCGATTTAATGTAAATGGAGCACCAAAGACCCTGTATATCTTTCGTTTTGCACGAAATTTGGCACAGCCTACTGAATTAAGCTTAGAGTGATGTGTGCTAAGTTTCGTGAAAATCGGTTCAGATCTAGATATAGCTCCCATATATATTTTCATCCGAAGCCGATTGGGACAAAATTTTGCACAACGTACTGATGTTAGTATAACCTACCGGGTGTCAAGTTTTGTTGAAATCGGATCTGATTTGGATCTAACTCCCATATATAGTTTAGTCCGATTTTATGTAAATTGTGCATCAAAGACCCAAAGTTACGCCGATGGTCACACAATGTTGCACATGTACCGATGTTGCACAGAGTAGTCTAACGTGTGCCAAGTTTTGTTTAAATTGGTTCAGATGTGGATATAGCTCACATATATGCTAATTGTCCTTCAAAAATCCGATGTCTGTTAGGATGCATCTGTTTAATATACCCATAGTGGTGACGGGTATCATATAGTTGGCACCGTCCGACTTTACTACTTTTATTACTGGTTCTATGTTGATTTTATGATTTCTCTGTTTGTTATGTCTTGCATCGTTTTTTCTTATTTACGTTCATATATGTTCATGTTCTACGTCATTAGAAAATGTAAAAAATTCGGCTGGGCTTGTTGTTCGTATCAACACTTGTTTGATATTGGGGATACGTAGTCGAGTGTAAAAGTCGACTTTGCCTCAGACCAAGAAGATTTTTTGACTCTTCGATTTTTGACTTTGAAAGAAAGATCGAAATTTCAATTGTTCGATTTTGTAAAACCTGTCCAAAATATGCTAAAAATGTGATTTTGTTATTGTTGTATTGTTCTTAATATATCAAAATAAAGGTATGGATTGTATTTAGCATTTATGTATATCGAAATAATTTGGAAAATACATATGAGGATTTTGTAACACATTGCAGTAGTAGGAAAGAGTGTCTGAAATAAAGAAACAATGGAATGCAAAAGTAGTCACAATTGAGTGAGTGGAATGTTGGCGGTTGTTGCAGAAATAGTGGTCCAATAAACAGTTGCAAAAAACGCTAAGTAAGGGGAGAGGAGAACGATACCACACCGAAAACAGCCGAAATTATTGATGGTTGTGGCGTTTTTTTCTTTTTCTTGAGATGAATACACTTGTTTTTGTTAAAAAAGAGAGAGAAAAAAATGAGCGAACAAATGAGATCAAATAATGGTAAAGTAGAACGAAGTAGGAAAATAATTTTGATATGTATGAAATGTTTAAATTTTTGTGACATTTTCATCATTATAAGAATTTTCAAAAGTAGGCAAAATTATCTATGAATGAAATTAAGAAAATATTCATTATTTTTTTTTTCTGTGTATAAATTTCCTGGTTTAAGGGAACCCCCCCATTCACGATTTTAATTTTTCAAGATTTTCAATGGGCTGGTAAATCAATACCAATGCTTGTTAAGGTTTGTAACTTTACACATATATAATTAAAGATTTAAAATAGAAGAAAAATAATTTACAAAAAAATTTTGTTATTGTTTTGTTGTTGTTTTTTTTTTTGTAATTAAAGAAAATTCCTTATTTTTGATGGCGGGCATGATAACTCCTCACTGGAACATCGGAATCCGAAAATTCCAACGGTGTTAGAAAGAGTACATGTCTGGCTCTCGTATGAACTAGGATTATTGACTTCGCTGTAAAATTAACAAAATGGCGGTCCTTTTTAAAAATATTTTTGGAAAATCGCCGATTTTTGACCAAAAACCACGTTAAAAAATAAGGAACATCTTCACCGCTTGACTTTATCCTAGTTCATACGATAGCTATACACTCACAGAGAAACGTGTGAAAATTTGAAATCGATTGGGTTATTAGTTTTTGAGTTATCGTGCCCGCCATTCTCAAAAAAATGTTTAGTGAAAAACGCGTTTAAAGTTTGAGAAGCCCTTCAGCCGTCACTTGATGCTGACACAATAAATCGGCTATATCTTGAAGAGTTCTTGAGATTTTCATTTGAAATTTTGTAGAGACATTCTTAAATTAGTGTAGATTCGAATTATATCAACAAAATATTTGGCCCCGAGAATGGGGGGGTCCCCTTAACTCTTTAGCTCAATTTGACGAGTACTTGTCCTTGGCAGCGAATGAGTTAAGTTATCTATTATTCGCCCCCTCGCCATCCAACTAATTTTCCTACACTTATACACAGTTTGTCAAATTGTCCATCATTACATCTTCTTACTTGTATATTTGTACGCATTTATACTTGTTGTACAAAATTCTAAAATTGTTTCTAACAATTTCCAATTAATACGCCTTTGTACTTCAAGCGGAAACTACTTACCTTTTCGTTAAAAATTCAAGGTCAAATAATTAAATAGTTTTCAAGGAATTTGTACACAATTAATTTAATTTGTTCAACTCCCATTTTCGGTACAAACCAAAAAGAAACATGAAAATAAAATAAACATGACATAGAAATTTCCCCCTCTTAAAGACAAATTTTTTAAATCACAAAAATGGTAAAAGTTTCCCACTTTAAACAATTTCATTATCAAAAGAACATTTTGCAACAATTTGTTCACACTTTGTGAAATTATGGCATTCAAGTCAAAAGAACAAACGAACGAATGTACCAAAATAAACAAACAAACAAGCCAAAAAATAACAGCAAAAACTTTCTCTTGACAATTTCGGTTCTATGTGCGTAGTCACCACTACCATCATCATCAGGTTTGGAAGTAAAACAGAAACATCTATACATTTGCCAAACATAAATGACAGTTCATTCATTGATAGTTGAATTTTCGACAAATGATCAAATAGCTGATGGTTGATTCAACCATGATATGCCGTTGTGGAGAAATTCCATGAAATTCTATTTAGTAATTTTGTTTTTCCTGGGAATCGTTGTTCGTATGCTGCTTGGATATCCCGATAGGCAGGCCAATAACCAACAAGAACAACAAAACCAGTAAGTAGATTGCAGTAGGTCATGTGCGGAAACCACTACTGCGACATGGGGAGTTTCGCACCACACTAACCATTAATTAATCGCCAATGGCTCGTATATGTACATTCATTCACTTGTCTATGGGTCATATTCGATTGAGAATGATGGCAATCATACAATTAGTAGTCACCATAACGAAATTGTTGTTGTTGCTTTAGTTGTTGTTGTCGTTAGACCACTTTAACCAACATAACCAGCTGCGGAACTTCAAAGCAATTATTCATGTTATTTATTCTGTTTTGTATGTAGAACAAATAGAGAGAAGAGATTTGCTATTAACTAAGACTCTTGAATGTCGTTGTTGAAAATAAAATTGCTTCTGTTGTTAGGTTTCGCTTGATGAACTGCTGCTTATTAGTATTTGTAAATGAGTTGCAAATATACAGAGATTTGCAAATGTAGTACGTTGGAAATATTTGGAAATACAGTTCAAGCTATGTACATGCAGTGCTGTACACTGTGCACTGCAGGAGTTATAGTGCGTACCAGCCCGACCTTGGGATTTAAATTCGATATTTCGATGATGCTCATTTCCGTTGTATATTATTTTATTTTTTCCTCAAAAGTGATTTGATGCAGCATTAACAAATGCAATTTTGCCCAATAATGTTTAAAATAAAGTTTAGTCCATTTTATTATTAAAAAAAACATGTTGAAACCTCTGTGAAATTGTTTATTTGGAAACATTTTTTTTTCAAGCCTTAAATCATACAAACCCAAAAACTTCCACATTATAGTACGTTTATATTTAACCGGATTTCGTTAACCCAGTGGATTTCAATTGCCAATTCCTTTGAATATATGTCAAATAAATCCTCATAATGTAGGTTAACTCGGTGAAAAGTTCTAATGTATATGCCGTTTTACCTATGAACAAAGCAAGACATAGGAATCGACGAACAAGTGTCGTTTTTATGTTGCAGATGTCTCATCTTCAATCGAATGAATTTCTTTGTAGGGAACTCTAACATTTGAGAACTTTATAAGCCAATCGTGTACTGTATATAGCTTCGGGTTATGCTATGGTAGCTACTCCTTTTTATCGTATTTCAATTTTCATTGATGTTTGTTTTTTCATTGGCTACCTGTTGAATTCAAAACTAGTAATACTTCAGGAAGAAAATCATGAGCCAGGTAAATAGCGAATGGCTGTGCAAAGATGATTGAAACCTCTACAAGCTGCAAATTGGAAGAGAACGTCACTTTGGTCCTTACACCATCATACCATCTGATGCTACTGGCGCTACCGTCATAAACCAAGCTAAAGATCATTGGTTCAGTTGTTGCACAGAAGATTTCGAGGAACTATCTTGGAGGAACTATCTTGGAAATCCATTTTTTATATAAACTAAAGGACATTATTTAACATGCTTCGGGAGGCCCGATTTTGGCCAAATGTGCACAGTTTTGTTGTATGATTTGTTTCCATTTTAAATGTAACTTCATAATGCCTCTCTCATAGAAAACTCCAGTAGTCGATTTTCACAATCCTCCCTAGATAACATTTTTATCATTAAAGAAATTTTGCAATACAAGATAAAGATTATAATCGTTTGGTGCCAAGTCCGAACTGTATTAAAACTTCCCAGCTAAGCTCCCGAAGTTTCTGGCGTGTCACTGTAGGTGTGTGTGGCCTAGCTTTGTCCTGGGGGAACCACCAATTCTGGCTTTTTCTGGCCAATTGCTATCTTCAAACGGTCAAAAACTGGCCAGGAAGGTTTTGCATAGCATAACCTTCCTGGCCGCTAGTCCGAGTTTGGCCACCGTTTGAGGTGCTTCATCGCTCGTTGACCACAATCGTGTTCGCACAGGGTTATCGTATGTGATCCATTTCTCATCTCGTTTAAGAAATGGGTCTATCTCATTTGGTTTGACCAAAACTTTGCAGATTGAAACTCGATCCATCCTATTTTTATACCCTCCACCATAGTATGGAGGGTATAATAATTTTGTTTTCCCGTTTGTAACTCATCGAAATAATCATTTCCGACCCTATAAAGTATATATATTCTTGATCAACGTAAAATTCTATGACGATATAGCCATATCCCTCTGTCTGTTGTAATCGCAAAAAATTTGCATAGAGTCTTTTGTCTGCAGACAGGTCAAGTCCGAAGATGGGCTTTATCGGTCCACGTTTAGGCATAGCTCCCATACAAGGGTACCCCTTAATTTTCGGTATTTTGGGGTTCTTGAGCGCATTTTTCAACCGAATACACTGAAATTTGGTACAAAAATTATCAATATCGGTCCACTTTTTCTGGTAGCCCACATATAAGGTTACTCCCAATTTTCAGTATTTTGAGCGCGTTTTTCAACCGAATTCGCTGTAATTTGGTATTTTGTAGTCGTATATTGTAACAAATCTCCCTATCAAAAATTAATAATATTCGTCCCCGGGTAGTCCCCATATAACCCCCTTTTTATATTAAAATAGATATATGGTTTTTCCGCGTTTTGGTTTTTGTTCTGTTGTACTTAAGGTTCGATAATGAACTATATGCGAACTATAGCCCGAATTTAGGCCTAGCCCCCATATAATGATACCTACAGATTTTCGATATTTTTAATATTTAGCGTAAAGAAATGTATTCTGATGCAAAAATTGTACTTCGAAATAGAGCCCCCATAGTGATACCTACAGATTTTCGGTATTTTTTATATATAGCGTAAAGAAATGAATTCTGATGTAAAAATGTTAGTTTCGAAATAGATGTATATCAGTCTTCAATTAGGCATAGCACCTCATATAATGATAACTACAAACGTTCGGTAATTCCTACACGATGTAATCAACATTGGTCCCGCTTAAGGTATGGCCTCCAGCGACGTCCTCATACATTTTTTTCTACGATATTAATTTTTATATTGAAACAGCAGCTTCCACCATAATGTATTTGATGTACATTATGGTTTACATAATCTGTTTGTAGAAATATTTGTATAGGTTCACGTTTTGGTATGTTTCCTATATTTTCATTTCAAATACATGTCATTATACCTATGGTGGAGGGTATCCAAAGTTCGGCCCGGCCGAACTTAACGCTTTTTCAATAGTTTTCAGTTATTTTGTGTGACTCCCAAACATTGAGCTTCCTTTTTAAATCCAGCTTTGTGTAAATGGTTTAAAACAGATTTGTGGTCGATTTTTAGCTTCTGGGCGATGATACAACTCCTAACATGCCAGTCAACTTCGATTTTTTCTCCTATTTTATGGACATTTTCAAAATGGATTGCGTTGTCGTTTACTAGATTTTGTATCGCCCCATTTTCAGTATTTTGAAAGTTTTAGCCGTATTTTAGAAAATAAGCGGTTGTAATCTGTTATTATTAATTAAAAGTCAATTGACAGGAAAACGTGCCCAAAGCCCCCAAAATACCGATTTTAGGGGAAATCATTATATGGGGGCTAACAGGACATAGAAAGATTTCCTAATCAAAGATTATTCAAAATGTAAAATGACAACCAATTCGATAGAAAAACGCGCTCAAGCCCCTTAAATATCGAATAATGGAGTAATAGGAAAACTTGGATCAATATTGATAATTTTTATAGGGAGATTTTCTGATCAATTAAAAAATTAAAACCAATACTGTTGGAAAACATCAATAAATCTTCAAAATACCGAATATGGGGGAAACTACAGTGATATGAGGGCTGCCCTAAAGAGTGGGCCAATATTGATAATCTTTTTGCTGGAACATTTTCTATCCAAAATATGTTATGTTGGAAAACTTTCCGAAAAGCTTCAAAATTCGGAATATTGGGTGCACCGATATATGGGGGCTACCCTATGAGGTGGACCGATATATTACGTTATTAATAGCAAACATCATAGGAGCCAATTTTTTTAAATATTTCGAGCTCTATCTTGATTTCAAGATTCAACGGACATAGCCTAACCGACATAGAATTTTATTCTGATCAAGAACTTTCAAATTTAATATAGATTTCACTTCGTCGTTGATTCTTATCCGATTTATTTTGAGGAGTTTTCGAAACTTTATTAGGGGTTTTCCCAGACTGCGCTTTTACTTCTGGTAGGTCCTATCATACTGACATTTGAATCTATTCATTATTGGCTGTTGTATTTCAGCCATTAATAAATGGACATTGCATAGTCTTAAGTTTTTTTAGTATAATTACTAATATATTTGGAAGGAACTATAAATTTTATATTCAATTAGGGTAATGACATATTTTGCAATAATAGAGACCATCTCATTTTATTTGTAGTCAAAATTACTAAGTGTCTATGAATATCCTTGGATTATACAATAAAGTATCAATTTAATTAAATAACATATGAAATGGACAAGTCCCCAATCCTTATGTAACAATGACATCAGACTAAGCAAATTCCACGGTGGGACAAAATACACTGTTTATACGAGAATGAAAGCATATCGTTTAAATCTACATTTTGTGTACAACACACAGTGGATATTACCACTGTTCGCCTATATTGCACCTTAATTAAACGAATTATACGCTTACTAGTCAGAGAGAGAGAGAGAGCAAGAGCTCTATATTCAATATTGATTTTGTAATTGAATGGCTGCCATAGATGGCCATCGTAATAATGTGGTGCTAACATGGATTAATAAAATCTAACATAACCATATGCAATTTATATTTTAATTACATACTTGTAAATATTTGCTACATACATATGTGTATGTATGAATGAATAATGCATGAATTTGTATTAAAACTCATTCGACGGCTGTATAATAAACATATAACAGTAATATACTAATTAAGGTAATAAATCCCCTCTTTAATTTGATTAAGAATTTACGTAATTATTATTTTTTTGTTATTCTCGGACGTGATGACCAGAATGCTACTGTCCATAATACCTAAGAATATTAAACCAGAGATTAAATTAATATGTATATGCGTAGGGGTCTAAGAATAGTATTATAAGGGATGAAGGTAAACATTATTATTATAAATGAATGAATTTGTATTAAAACTCATTCGACGGCTGTATAATAAACATATAACAGTAATATACTAATTAAGGTAATAAATCCCCTCTTTAATTTGATTAAGAATTTACGTAATTATTATTTTTTTGTTATTCTCGGACGTGATGACCAGAATGCTACTGTCCATAATACCTAAGAATATTAAACCAGAGATTAAATTAATATGTATATGCGTAGGGGTCTAAGAATAGTATTATAAGGGATGAAGGTAAACATTATTATTATAAAGAAAATTTAATAATTAAAGTAAATTTTATTATAAGAGATTAGTAACTCTAATCGTTGTTTGATAGCATCAATCATTAGGTGGATTATACGGTATTCCGTTTGTAAGACATCGAAATATATTTTGGAGACAACAAAAATTATATTCTGCCGCTTAAGGGGACCCCCCATTCTCGGGGTCTACATTTTTTTAGATTTAATTAGAATCTGCACTAATTCAGGAATGTCCCTAAAAAATTTCAAGTGAAAATCTCAAGAACTCTTGAAGATATAGCCGATTTATTGTGTCAGCATCAAGTGACGGCTGAAGGGCTTCTCAAACTTTAAACGCGTTTTTCTCTTTTGCGAATGGCGGGCACGATATATATCAAAAACTAATAACCCAATCGATTCCCTTAAGAGACTCGAAGGCGGACCTTCTTATGGAGGATCAAAAGAGTTCTAATAAATTACAAATATGTTTATCTTTAGTAGAAGTGCGGAAGGTCCAGGATGGCTTCTTACCAGAAGGGTTTCTTCTTGGTGAACAGAAAGCCTTCTTATAGGAGAAAAAAATATTTTCTTATAGAAGTCTAAGAGGGTGCTCCGAAAGGACGTATTAAATTCTTATAGAAGGAGAAAATTTTTTTCTTATAGAAAATCCTAAGAGGATGGAACGAAAAATGTTATTTTAGAAGAGCGAAATAATTTCCTACAGACGACTAGAGTGTCTTCTTATAGAAGAAAAGAAAGTCTTCATATATAAAACCAGGAGATATCCTCATAAAGAAGAAAAATTATATTCTTACAGAAAAAAGGTTTTATTATAGAAGACGAAAAAATTTTCTTAAAGAAGGCCAAAAGATCTTCTTATAGAAGACCAAAAGATCTTCTTATAGAAGACCAAAAGATCTTCTTATAGAAGACCAAAAGATCTTTTTATAGGAAACCAGAAGGTCGTCTTACAGAAAACCAGAAGGTATTCTTATAGAAGACAAAAACGTCTTCTTATAGAAGACCGAAATTTCTCCTTTAGAATACCGAAAGGTCTTCTTATAGGATACCGGAAGGACTTCTTATTGAACTGAAGGTCTTATATTGGTGAATAAAATACCAAGAGGGCGAGCTGAAAGACTTTTTTTACAGAAGAGTGATGGGATTTCTTGCAGAAGAACGCAGAATCTTCTTATAGAAGACGAAAATTTCTTCTTATAGGAGTTCAACAGATTTTTTTAAAGAAGTCTAAAATATTGTCTTATAGAAGAAGATCATAAGCTATTTTGATTACAAAAACAAAACATTCTCTATAATCGGCAGGTCTGCCCTCAACGTCATGTCAAGTCATGTGCATTCAAAGTTAATAGCTATGCTTACTTTTGATGACAAAGGGGAGGGGGATACATAATTGCATTAAACCTGTTTACGCAATACTTTAACTGCCCCTTAGCATCTATGGAAAATGCGGCTAAAACCTTCAAATTCCGAAATTGTGGAACGAATATCTGAACCTATTTGACAATTTTCTGGATTGATGTTATGCAGAAAATTGTAATCCGCTATACCGAATTACAGTCACTTTGGTGGGGAAATGCATCAGAAATTTAAAAACACTGAACATGAACAGGGGGCATTAATATGTGGCGGTGTCACATTATAGTCCTATATCGGAATATTACTGTAACAACATTTTTCTTCCTAACAGAACCCGAAATACCAGATTACAAACTACACTTTGTTGTGAAAGGTCCCTAAAACAACATATTATGTTGAGGAAAAACATATCCATTATTTGATATGTCGATAAAATCGGAGAAATTATCGAAGTTGACCGGAATGTTAGCAGTCGTAACATCGCTTAGGTGCTAAAAATCGAACATAAAACTGTTTTAAACTATTTACACAAAGCTGGATTCAAAAAGAAGCTCGATCTTTGGGTGCCACACCAATTAACAGAAATAAATATGATGGAAAAATTGGCCAAACGGAATGAGATAGACCCATTTCTTAAACGGATACTGACTGGAGATGGGAAATGAATCACATACGATAACCCTGTGCCAAAACGATCGTGGTAAAAGAGCGGTGAAGCAGCTCCTTTGAAGATAGCAATTGACAAGAAACGGCCAGAACTGGCCAACAGGTGAGGTGTCGTGTTCCACAAGGACAACGCTAGGCTACACACATCTACAGTGACTCGTCACAAACTTCGGGAGCTTGGTTGGAAAGTTTTAATGCATCCGCAATACAGTCCGGACTTGGCATTAAGCGATCATAATTTTTTTCCTGCTTTGCAAAATTTCTTTAATGTTGGGAGGATTGTAAAAATCGACTACTAGAGTTTTTTTGCAAATATAGAGCAGGACTTCTATGAGAGAGGCATTATAAAGTTACCTTGAAAATTTGGCCCAAATCGGACATTCCGAAGCATGTTAAATAAAGTCATATAGTTCTTATAAAGATAATAGATTTCTTGTTCCCCAACCTAATATGTGGCGGTGTCACATTATCCAATATCGAAATATTACTGCAACAACATTTCTCACCCTTACAGAATCCAAAATACCAAATTGCAAACTACACTTTGTTGTGAAAGGCCTTCATAACCTTTAGTTTTGCAATAATGTTTCTCACCTTCCATGCACCCTTAATACCAAATAAAGGTCACTTCTGTGGAAAATGCGGTTAAAACCTTCAAAATACCGAAAATGTATCGTGACCTTTATATGGGGAGTATAAAAAACCATGTACCTTCATTTAGTATTTTATACAAAAGATGAAATCCTCTTTGATGGAAAATGAGGCTAAAGCCATCAATGTTTTGAAAATGGGGTCCCTTGTATGGGAGATAACTTGGTCCTATATTGATGGATAGCTGCATAGAGGTCTTGTAGCCTTTTGATCTCCATAATATAAAATTACGACCACTTCGATGTGAACATGTCGCTAAAAAATTGAAAATGGGAATAAGGTGGACCAATGTCATGTAATTCTTTAAACATTTCTGAGATATTGTAATAAATTGATATAGGATTTTATTCTAATCACAAAGGAAGTCTCCGATAAATATGCGATGATTTCTATTTTTTCAATTTAACATGTCATATTTAAGAGACATTAAATTTGTTATTCAGATTACCATATGCTTAATTGTACATACATTATCTAAACATTTCCCTACAAATATTTCCTTTGTGCTTATTCGCAAATTTAATAAACAAACAAAAACTATTGTAATAAATTCGTTAAACTAAAAGAAGAATATCATAGGAATATTCCATTGTTTTCTTTTAGTAAAGTTTATGGTATGACCATGTTAACATATACACATTTATATATATATATATATATATATATATGTGTGTGTGTGTTTTGTAAGTAATAAAATTGTACATCATCTTTTTTCAATTATGTGGAAAAAATGTGTCTAGAATAATAATTGCCAAGTTTATTCTTACAACTAAAGATTATTATGTGTCCTTGAAAAGGACGTGTAGTAGTAGAAAGTATTTAATATCTTTGTAACTTATGGTTACAGTGGTGACCAACATAATATGAAATTAAGTTTTCTTTGTGTACACACTTATCTCTTTGTTTAACCATTCATAGTAAGTTGAACAACAAAGATGACACAATTCAAGAAAGCCCAAACAATGTCGGCATTTCCGTTTTGTATCAAAAAATACTATTTAATAAAAATTAGTTATGCTTTTATGTTGAACAAAAGGAATATTATTTCCATTTTAGGTTTGGTTTTTTCTGTCATCTTTCAATGTCACATAAATCCACTTACCGGTTGATTATGTCAGCTGTTATTATAATAATATTATCTCATTTTTATATATTTATTTATGTGTTACCTGCGGACATTTATTGTTCGTATTTAGCAAGTCTGTGGCTTGTTAAGCTCATAATTGCTACTGAAAAAGAAAAACATTGACTGTCAAGTAGCAAGCAACTGGTTTAATTTTGTTTATTGTGTTAAATAATTACAGTGAAACCGGTCACGCGTTGACATACACTGTAATGATGGGTTAATTAAGTTATTGTCGTTTTGGAGGAAATGCTATGTACGATAAAAGCAAAATATGAAGATATGACATAAAATTACGACCACTTCGATGTGAACATGTCGCTAAAAAATTGAAAATGGGAATAAGGTGGACCAATGTCATGTAATTCTAATACATTTCTGAGATATTGTAATAAATCAACATAGGATTTTATTCTGATCACAAATGAAGTCTCCGACGAATATTTGATGATTTGCAAACTGTTAAATTTAACATGTCATATTTTAGATACATTAAATTTGTTATTCTGTAACACCTGTAAGTTTTGGCAGGGATTAGAATTTTGTAAGTAACGCGTTAAAAACGTCACATAAATTGTCTATATCACGAGGAAAATATAAAGCCTTCAAAATAATAATTCGATATTATCTATATATATAAAAGAGCTTAGTGTTAAGTGAGTGGGTGAGTGAGTGAGTGACTGACTGACAGATCATCGCCCAGACGAAACGGCTAAAGCTAGAAGCTTGAAATTTTGAGTGTGGGTTGATGTTGGTGTGTAGGCGTGAGATAAGGCTGGGTTTTTGGAAATTCGAACTAGAAGGGTACGAAAAGTACTAAAATGTACCAAATATGGTACCCTTTGTATTAGGCGAACGGGAAGAGCTAGAATTCTGAAATTTGGAATGTGGGTCACTGATGTAAAGTTAGGAAGATGTACAAAAGCGTTTTTGGAAATTCGTACTAGAACGGTACGAAAAGTACTAAAAAGTACTAAATGTGATACCATTTGTATTTGGCGAACCGGTAGAGCTAGAACTCTGAAATTTGGATTGGTGGTCGCTGAGTGTAGGATATATGTATCAACGGGTTTTTGGAAATTCGAACTATAAATATCCGAAAATTACTAAAATGTACTTAATTTTGTACAATTTCGTACCATGTGAATTGATAGAGCTAAAAACTTGAAATTTGGAATGCGAATTAGGGATTAGATGTGGAGTCCATTTAAGGAGATGGTTTTGGAAGCGTGTACTCATGTGTACGAAAAGTACTATATGATACTATATTTGGTACAAATTTAATTTGGAGATAAAAATCGAGCTGGAATCCTGAAATCCGTCGGAGTGTAGGATTGGGAATGTACGTAATTTTGGAATTTTTTTACCCAGTTTCAGTAATTTTTATTCATGGGTACTAAATTTGGTACAATTTGAATTTTATGCAAACCAATAGAGCTAGAATCATGAAATTTGGAGTCTGGATCACTGTTGGGGTGTAAGATCGAGATATGTAGGAAGTTTTAAAAATTTTTGCTAATGTGTACTAAATTTGGTACAATTTGAATTGTGGGATAGATAGAGTTGGAATCCTAAATCTTGGATTTAGGATCACTCTGGGGGTGAAAGTTTGGGTTCAGTGGGACGTTTTGGAAATTCGCACTACTGTGTACTAAATTTGGTACAATTTGAATTGTGAGTGAACCGAAAGAGTTGTAATCCTGAAACTTGGATTTAGCATTTATGTTTGGGGTAAGTAAGAAGTTTTCGAAATTCGTACTACTGTGTACTTAATATCGCACAATTTGAACTGTAGGTGAAGCGATAGAGTTGGAATCCTGAAACTTGGATTTAGGATCACTGTGGGGGTGTAGGATTGGGGTATGTAAGAAGTTTTGGAAATTGGTACCACTGTGTACTAAATGTGGTACAATTTGAATTGTGGGCGAACCGATAGTATTGGAATCCTGATACTTGGATTTAGGATCACTGTGGGGTTGTAGGTTTGGGGTAAGTAGGAAGTTTTGGAAATTCGTACTACTGTGTACTAAATTTGGTACAATTTGAATTGTGAGTGAACCGATAGAGTTGTAATCCTGAAGTTTTGGAAATTCGTACTACAGTGTACTAAATTTGGTACAAATTGAATTGTGGATGAACAGATAGAGTTGGAGTCCTGAAACTTGGATTTAGGATCACTGTGGGGGTGTAGGATTGGGGTATGTAGGAAGTTTTGGAAATTGGTACTACTATGTACTAAATGTGGTACAATTTGAATTGTGGGCGAACCGATAGTATTGGAATCCTGATACTTGGATTTAGGATCACTGTGGGGTTGTAGGTTTGGGGTAAGTTGGAGGTTTTGGAAATTCGTACTACTGTGTACTAAATTTGGTACAATTTGAATTGTGAGTGAACGGATAGAGTTGTAATCCTGAAACTTGGATTTAGGGTCACTGTGGGGTTGTAGGGTTAGGGTATGTAGGAGGTTTTGGAAATTCATCACTGTGGAGTGTAGGTTTGGGTTAAGTATGAAGTTTTGGAAATTCGTACTACAGTGTACTAAATTTGGTACAAATTGAATTGTGGATGAACCGATAGAGTTGGAATTCTGAAACTTGGATTTAGGATAACTGGGGGTGTGGGTTTAGTAAGAAGTATTGGAAATTCGTACTACTGTGTACTAAATTTGGTACATTTAAATTTGAATTTGGAATCATTATGGGGGTGTAGGATCGGGGTATGCAGGAAGTTTTGTTGGAAGTAGAAGGGTACGAAAAGTACTAAAATGTACCAAATATGGTACCCTTTTTATTAGCGAACGGGAAGAGCTAGAATTCTGAAATTTGGAATGTTGGTCACTGATGGAAAGTTAGAAAGATGTGCAAAAGGGTTTTTGAAAATTCGACCTATAAGTGTACTAAAGGTACTAAACTTTACTGAATTTAGTTCCTATTGTATAATATATTGAACATATATAGCTGGAGTCTTGACATTCTAAATGGAATACAGGTTGGGAAGTTGTGTTGATGTACGGAAATGGTTTAAGACATTCGTACTTATATGTGTATAAAAAGTGTAAAATGGTACTAAATTCCGTACTATTTACCTTCAGTAGAGTGTGTAGAGATGGAATCTTGATAATCGGAATTAGCTTTAAAAAATCGTACTTATTTGTACGAAAAGTACTAAATGGTACCAAATTTGGTCGAAGTTAGATTTAGGTGAACAGATAGAGCTGAAGTCTTCAAATTGGGAATTAAAATGACTGTTGGAGTGTAGGACTGAGGTAGATTATGAAATTCGTAGTTATTGTTACGAAAGGTACTATATGGTACTAAATTTAGTACAACTTGGATGTTGCTTGAAAGGATAAAACTGAAAACCTGAAATTTGGAATTAAGATTTCTGTTGAAGAGAGACATCTTTGGAAACTCGTATTTGTGTGTACGAAAAGTACTAAATGGCACTAGATGGATTTGGGTGAACGGAGAGAGCTGGAAACCCATAATTTGGACTAATGGTTGATGTTTGAATATACAATTGAGATATGGAACCATATTACCTATGTGTACTAAATAGTACTATATTTGGTACAACTTGATTACGTGTGAATGGATAGAGCTGGACTCCCGAATTTTTTAATAAAATTACTGTTGGAGTGTAGGATTGACATAGTTTAGGAAATTTTTAATTATAGAAACAAAAAGTACTAAATGGTACCGAAAAGCTTACAAATGTGTGAACGGATAGGGCTGTATTCTGAAATTTTGAATTAATATTACAGTTTGAGTGCAGAATTGGTAATTGGTGCAGAATGTCGGTAATTTTTTAAAATTCGTCATTATGTGTACTAAATGGTAAAAAAAAGTTGGTACAATTTTGATTCGAGTTAACGGATAGAGATAGTAAACATAAATTTGGAATTAAAATTACAAGATTAAGGAAGTATTGGAATTTCGTACTTATGGATACGAGAAGACCTAATTGGTACTAAATATGATACAATTCGTTTTGTGTGGGCGGGAATCCTAATATTTGGACTTAAAAATAAGGTTGGAGTGTAGGATGAGGTACTTTTAAAAATATGTAATTATCTGTACTAAACGGTGCTAAGTTTAGTACAATTTAGATTTGAGTGAAAGGATAGAGATGGATGGATTTGAAAATAAAATTACTCTTATAGCAAAGGATTAAGACAGTGTTGGAAATTCGAACTCATACTTACGTCTACGAAAAGTAATAAATGGAACAATTTGGATGTTGGTGAACGAATAGAGCTGGAATTTTTAAATGTGGACCTAAGGTTTGGTGAACGTGTAGAACTCGAATCTTGAAAGTTGCAACTTAGGTTACTCTGGGATTGTAGGAAAAGTACAGAATGGTAACAAATATGGTACAGTTTAGTGAACAGATAGAGCTGGACTTACGATTGAAAGCAGATTTGGAATATTGAGATTGGTTTGGTATATGGGTACGAAAAGTGCGAAATGGTTTCTCACAGAGCTGAAATTCTTAAATTTTGACTATTTGAAAGAAATTTGTACTTATGAGTACGAAAATCACTAAATTTGGAACAGTTTGGACTTTGGTGGAATAAGATTACTTTTAGAGTGTAGGATTGATGTAGTTTTAGGAATTCTTACCTATGAGTATGAGAATTACTAAATGGTACTAAATTTGAAACAATTTGGATTTGGTTGAATCTTGAGATTTGGAACTTAGATTACTGTTGAAGTGTAGTATTGAGCTATGGAGACAACTTTGGAAACTCGAATTTTTGTGTACCAATAGTAAACAGAATACAAAATTCACTAAATTTGGAATAATTTGAATTTGGGTTACGGAGAGAGCTGGAAACCTAAAATTTAGAATGTTGGTCATTGACAGAGAGTTAGAAAGAACGTCCAAAGGGTTTTTGGTACTAAATTTAGTGGAGGTGACGGTATAGAGGTAGTCTTGAAAATGTATACTTATGTGTTCGAAAAGTTCTAAATGGAATTATATGTGGAACCTGTACGTTTTTGCTAAAGTGTGGATTTCGGAAAATAGTGCTTATGTGTATGAAGAGTACTTAATGGTAATAAACTTGATATTAAATGTAGGAATAGAGATGGAATTCAGAACTATAGTGCAATTAATTATACGGTATTCACGATTTCCATATGAAAATTTTTTTTATTCCCTTTCCGCATACGAAGTAGCGGGTACTTTGCTAGTAATAATAATAAACCTTTGAAAATACTATAATGTGTGACCAAAAAAATCCACAACGCGAATCAATGAATTTTTTTCTTCTTTATATATCCAAAATTACATCAAATTATATTTTAATTGATGACACATACAGCTTAATGGTCAGAAATTTAAATTTATTTCAAAATTCAGATTTTCCATGATCAGACTATAAAAAGTATTAAAAATATACAATAAGTTCGACCGGACGGACCTTAAACTATTTAAAATCGTTCGAGAATTTTATATGGATGATATATCGAAAAATAGGACTGGGCTGACTGCATGATACCCTTCACCAACTTAGGTACATAAAAGAGATCTATGAATCGAACAAAATTTAATGTGTGAATTACATAGATATTTAAACCAATTTAAAAACCAGTCTCATTTTGGATCTTTGGAGCATCATTTACATAAAATCGGACGAAACTATGTGGGATCTATACCTAATTCTGAACCGAATCCAACAAAACTTCGCATACATCAATCAGGACTTATGTCTGTACTCTGTGCAAAATTTTGTCTCAATTGGACCAATATTGGGAGTTAGGTGCACTAATAAGGTAAAATCGGACAAAAATATGGGATATCTAAATCCGAACCGATTTCTTCAATTTCAAAAGGGTTCCTCCTTGGGTCAATTAAGAGACCTGTACCAAATTTCATCCAAATCGGATTATAAATGCGAGTTGTACTTTGCTCACAAAAATACAACGGACGGACGGATATTCTTAAAAGGAACCATGGGTATACCCCTATTCCTTTTGCCTGTTACAAACATATCTTGCCCTTATTAAATACACTGTCCAAAATTTTGTCTCAGTCACATAAAATCGGACAAAATATAGGATCTATATCTCAATCTGAATCGATTTCAACAAAACTTCTCGTAAATCAATTAGAAGCTAATTAAGTACGATGTGCAAAATGTTGCATTTAGATAAAATTGGACGAAAATATATACGGGAGATATATCTAAATCTGAACCGATTTTCTCCAACTATTTTCTATGCATATTATGCACAAAGACATGTGGTGTAAATAGAGAAGGGTATAAATAGAGCATTGAAATTGTTGACAACAACTGTTACTACTACTAGTATGTTTGGTATTATAAATGGGATATATGATCCCACGTTTTCGTATAGGTACTATAAATTTTTACCGTCTCATCTTCAATATTTTGAATGCTTTATCCCAGTTTTCCAAACCAAGTGACTGCAATTTGTTCATGTTTTGACATAACTTCGGAAGCAGCAACGTACACAGGATTTCATTTCGAGGGGGGGGGCAGGTAGTACAAAATTAAAAAATTCGCCGTTGCAAACAAAAATTTACTGTGAAAAAAATTCATTTCGGGGGGACATCAGTTTTGAAATACAGAGGAGAATAGTGTTGGCCAACAAATGCTGCTATGGTCTAAGTAAGCAATTCAGAGACTAGGTTACCTCTCGCCAGACCAAGCTCACACTCTACAAGACGCTCATACTACCCGTGCAGTTATATGGATCTGAAGCATAAGTACTTACCCAACCAGATGAGGCAGCTCTTGGAGTGTATGAGTGAAAAATTCTCCGAAAGATCTACGGGTCGATCTGGGTCGACGGTGAATATCGCCGTTGAATGAACCATGAACTATTAGTTGTACCATATTTTATCGGACATCAACATAGTCAGACGTATCAAACTGCAGCGACTACGTTGGCTAGGTCATGTTGTGAGAATGGATCAGGATCCCCAGCTCAAAAGGCATTTAAAAGCGAGCCAACTGATGGTTCACGCAGAAGGGGAAGGCCTCAAATTCAATGGAAAGATCAAGTGAAAGACAACATGGTCTTTCAAATTGGTGGAACTCCGTACAAGACCGACGGGCCTGAGGGCATGCCAGCTAAGTAAGTTAGTTAGAAGTCAGCTTTTGAAAGTCGCATAAACTGGATCCAATATGGCGGATCAAACTTAAGAAAAATTTGAACATATAATTTCTTAGTAAGAATATGAATTTTTGGTAAGAATATGAGCTGCACAATGCGAAAACCAAATTTCAGTATTTTAGACATATTTTTTTACCGAAATGAGTTAGTTCTCATACAAAAAATAATATTGGATCATTCATATTTAAGGATGTTCTATATTTTCGGTAGTTTTATGATTTTAGACACGTGTTCCAAGCGATTTTTACTGTTTTTACTGTATTTTCATTCATCACACACACGCAACTACCCATTAATACGTTAAAATATGATTAGATTTATATATTTAGGGCATTCTCCAACAAAATGTTTGTCTAAGCTCTTTTCATCTCAAATAATAATAAATATAAATCTAGATGTAAGTTTTGCTTACGAACACACAAATATTTATTTTGATGGGCGCATTTCCACACAATAAATTACATTATGTTCTTGACTACAACGACAACAACAAAGACAACAGCAAGACGATTTTGTTGATTTTAGTAACTGTAACATTATGACATTTTTATCAACCTACAGGGGTCATTTGTACTATTCTTGGTCAGTTAATGTCTAAGAAACAGAGTTTCAGAGCCGTAACCCATTCTCCAGCAACAGTTATGTAATGTCATCAACCGACATGTTAATGTCAAAGTCATGATATCGTTTAATGTTTTGTTTTCTTTTTTTCTTCTTCTTCTATTTTATTTATCATATTTCTTCATTCTTTTGTTATGATAATTATTGTGGATGTTACAACACAACCTACACATAGAAAAACAAATGCCATTCCATTCTATTGTTCATTACTGCAACTTTGAACTTTCTTGGCGACACAGCATGTTGTCTGGCAACAGAAACATTGTTATGGCGGTTTATTGTGAGAGGTTTTGTTTTTGGTTTTATTTTTTAAAATATTGTTGTTGTGGTTTTAATCCAGAAAAATAGTTGAGGATATGAGGAAAAAGGTCTAAGATAGTATTTGTATAAATAAAATTGTATTTAAGATAAAACTTTGGAAATGTTAATCACAAATGGAAAAGAATTGTTACATACAAATTTCTTCCGAAATGAGATTTAATATACGAGAACTAATTTCTAAGGAGTTTAGAAATGTTACTAGTTCAACATACTTTCCAGGAAAAGGCAAAAGTAATAAAGCTTAAATTGTGTAATATATTCAATATACAATGGAAATATGTAATACCAGACTCGGAAACGGCCAACCATATAAAAGACTGTGTCCGGATTAAGGTATCTGATTTTGATGCAGCAACTGGATATTTATTTAATGGGCTTACCTTAACCTTACAACAGTACACATCGCGCTTTTAACAAAAGACTGTCTTAATTCAAAATGTGACAAATCCGTCCTAATCTCCCCCATTTAATGGTCCATAACATGGATCATTAAATCCCACTTTCAATATATTTTCGAAAAAAAGAAGAAAATAGGGTCTCCGGTAAATATTTTGAGGTGTTTCGAACAAAGTGTAAAATTTAATGTACATTGCAACTCGTACAATTAGTTTTTTCGTCACCCTGTAATGCAAAACATTTTTGAGATATTAGCATAAAATTGTCACTGTTTATCATGAGAATAATTACTGTACTCGATATCTCAATGGTTGCATTTTCTGACAGTCTTATTGAAATAAGTGCCAAGTTTCCGAACGCAACTTAAAAAGTACATGTCCCATTCCAAATACTGATGTTGAGCCAATTTCATTTAAAGCCTGCCCAAAAAACCAAAATTTGGGTGTCTTTGTAATTTGGGCTATACAAAAAGTGAATAATTTTTGGTTGTTGTTGTTGTAGCAGCCCTATTGCTTTTACATGACCGAGTATGATTCGGGTCCTTTCGGATCGTAGACTCATCTGTCGTGGAAACAAAAAATTTTGGAAGGAAGATTTGCTATCCAATAAGAACACGAAATATCAAGTTACAGCCAACAAAACGAATCCAAATATACCGAATATATGGGGGAACCCTTATACGGGGATATGTCAAAATGTACCACAGATGGTCAGAGCTAAATCGACATAGACACTGAGGTTGAAAAACTGCGCTAGTAACATAAACACACAAACAATTAAATCGGGCCTTTGTATGGGAAAATTGCCCGGGAATATATATTTTGTTCACCAAGAATTTGGAATGGTACATTTCGATACTTCGGTTGGACAATTCCACTAAAACCTTTAAAATACGAGAAAAATAAGGCGGGGCTATGTCAAAATATGGACCTACATAGAAAATCTTCTGTAATTATGATATCACCCTATGAGATCCCGGAATACCAAATTTCAGCCACTTTTGGGAATTCAGCTAAAATTAAAAATTTTTTTTTATATGGAGGTCAAAACATGGATCTATATCGAAATTGTTCAACAACAATGCTACTCATACTCAAGGAAAATGCAGCTTCAACTTTAGAAATGCCGAAAATGGTCGGATATGAAGGCTATGTAAAAAAATGCCCTTTATTGGTAATTTCCTGCATAGTTGTAAGCGAATCTATAAAACTCCAACATGCCAAGTCGGAACCACTATGGTGGGAAAATACCGAAAATGGGCTGGAACCTTCATGTGAAAATATGGATCTATGTTGTTATTTGAATCTATATATATAAAAATGGAGACAAAGAAATGTATACTAACGCATCAATTGAGAACGGCTGGACCGATTTGACTCAAAATTTCTTTCAGTTGTCGGTAATCACAGTGGGAAGGTTTTTATGAAAGAAAATTTTGAGAATAATCCGCGAAAATCTTGCAAAAAATATTTAGAAGAAACGGCTGGACCGATTTGACTTAAAGTTTCTATTAGTAGTTTGTAATTGAAGTGGAAAGATTTTAATGAAAGAACTTTTTGAGAAAATTCCGCGAAAATGTTGCAAAATATATATTGAAAGATATTAGCATTTCCACACATTTTATATCAAACCTTTATGGTTTCATCTCTTCGTAGTTCTTTTTGGACATATTTTGGGCGAAAATTTGCAGCGTATAATATCTTTAAGTAATTGTCAATTATGGAAAATTCTACAAATATGTATGTATGTATGTTAATTTTCTACAATCAATTGGATTGTCATTGCATTGAAAACCTTTATATAAAATAGAAAAAAAATGTTTGTTTGTATGTTACCGATAGACGCAAAAACCGCTGAACATATATTAATGAAATTTACACAGTATGTCATGGCATGCGCTGAAAGTAACATAGGCTAGATAAACTTTAAAAATTCCGCGTGGATGAAGAGTGAACGTACCTCAAAATTTCTGAACATGTAATATGGGTATATCTTAAGAACGGTTACAGATACTGTATTCAAATTCAGTCTGAATAACGTAGGCGTATATACACATCATCCATTCAAAAATGAACGCTGTACGTATGAAGATAAATGCACTTCCCGTTGTACTTAAATAATCTACATATATAGAATAAAAATGTTTTGTTTGAAGAGTCAAAACCCGCTAAACAGATTTTACTGAGATATTTACAGTACCTCATGCTGTCCGATAGAAGTAACATAGGCTAGATACAATTCTAAAATTCAGCGTGGCATCGAAAGTAATCACACATATTAAATAATATACATATTCTATTCTTATATCTTATCTTATACTTCAAAATTTCTCTGACTATATTCCTTACAAATATGCATCATCCCTATAAAAATTGGCGTGGTTCAATGGCGGTAATGTACTCCCCATTGCATTACATCTATTTATACATATGAAATAGACAAAAAAATCGCAGTCAGTCATGCCATCGCATTGAAGTAAGATAGGCAAGATTCCAAAAATTCCATAAATTCTGGGATGTCGATAGCATCAACAGTTGCCATACCTCATTTTCTATGCATATATCTGAATATCTTGAATAAATCGGCTCATGAAAGTGTGTGTTATACTCAGATAATTACAGAACCAAGTTTAAACGACCAGGAAGTAAAAAATTGGTCCAAATCAAGAATTTTCGACTCATCATTTTTGGTCCTATTATGACATTATCAGTAATGATAATTCCACTAACGTCTGCTGTTTTTCATCTCTCCATTATCATCACATATTGGAATAAAAATTGTGTAAAATGACACAATGACATATTATTGACATTATATTTTTACATTTTGTCAGTTTTAAATCTTTTTTGAATTTTAATAATTCTACTATTATCGGAGAAAATTACTATGAATTCAATAAAAGTATGCATCAGCTATATATGAGATAAATCTAAAATCGAAATGCAGATTGTGCATTTAAAGATTATTCCTAGATGAAAACAAAATGTGTCCATTACTAGATTTTTTTTTTTTAATTTTTTTTAATCTATTGAATCGAATCAAATATACTAAATGCATTAACACTACACCACGAAATGTCTAAAGTCGAACAGTAAAGTTTGAATTTGGGGCTACTATAATACCTACCTTTTCAACCCCATGTTGCAGTAAGTTTGGCAGAAGGGTCAAATACCATCAAATAGTAACTTTTAAGCAACAAATAACAAAGTTTTCTACGTGAACTATCCTATGTAAATCACTTTAGTATTGGCTGCGAAGCGCCACGGGTTCGGCTAGTGTTATATAAAATCATTGCCCTATTTGATCATTTTCTGCATAAATATATGAAATCCTTAAAAAATCGAAATACGAAATTACAGCCACTTCAATAGGGAATTCCTGCTAAAATATTCAAAATGCCGAAAGTAGAGAAAGGACTTTAATATGGTAGCTATGTAAAAACATGGACCTAAATTGATAAATTCAAATTACATTACATTAAAAATATCATAATTGGCAGGAGCTTATGAATGAGGGTTACTTCAAATATAGACCCTAATTGAAAATTATCTGTACCCAGATTAACAAATCGCAGCTACTTTTGTAGGAAAATTTCGATAAACACTGAAAAATAACGAAAATAGGCCTCCATGTGTGAAGGCTATGCCGGAACATGGTCAAGTATTGACTATTTGTTGCATATATTTATACCAGACTCTAAAAACCCGATGTGCCAAATAACATCCACTTTTGGGGGAAATGCTGCTAAAACCTTCAAACCTTCACCTTTATATGTCAAAATATGGATCTATATCGAAATAGTTCAGCAACAATGTTTCTCAGCCTTAAAATTCGAAATGGCAAACGCTTTTATTTAGTACTTCCTTGAAATCCGAAATGCAAGCGAAATATCGTTACGACCTGTTAATAATTGACACCTGCGGATAAAATATTATAATGCACAGACATACTCAGCCTTTCAAGAGAAACCTTTCAATGGATCTAGGTATTCAGTGTAAGATTATTTGAGAGAGATGTAATCTGTATTCTTATTTTCTATATTTGATGAGAGATGTAAAAGGGTCTGAGAAATTAAAAAAATCAGTGTAAGATTATTTGAGAGAGATGTAATCTGACAGTCACATCGTTTACATTCATGTCCGTCTGTCTGTTGGATAGTGTCGTCTTTTGTCTGCAAGCAGGTCAAGTTCGAAGATGGTCCACGTTTAGGCATAGCTCCCATATGACAGCTCTATTTTCGGTATTTAGGGGTTCTTGAGCACATTTTCAACCGAATTCACTGAAAGTTGGTACATTGGGTCCTTATTTGGTAACAAATTTCTTCACCAAAAATTATAAATATGGCCTATATTTATAATTTTTGGTGAAGATCCCCATTTTCATTATTTGGGGAGGTTTGAGCGCATTTTCGTGTCGAATTGGCTACAATTTAGTACTTTGAGTTCTTATTGCGTAGCAAATCTCTCCACAAAAAATTATTATTATAGGTAAATTTTTATCTATATCAGCCATCAATTGGGCATGGAACCTCATATAATGACAACTCCAACTGATCGGTAATTCCTACAGAATGTAATCAATATTGATCCCGCTTTAGCTACAGCCGCATACAAATATATTTTTCTGCACTGACAATTTTCATATTGAAACAGCAGCTTCCACCCACCCCCCGAAATAAAATCATTTGTACGTTGTTGGTGGTCCCATATAACTTTGTGCTGCATGTTGCAGTATTTTAAGGATTTTATACACATGATCCACCATGCGTCGTCAAAATCAGTCCACATTTTGAGGTTTTGTGTCTCAGGAAAAATCTCCATTAAAAATTGCTGAAATTTGCATTATAGTTTACAACAACAATTGTTGGTATAAGTATACTTCTTGGTATGTTACCTATATTTTCGTTTCAGGTAACTATCAGTATACCAATGGTGGTGGGTATGCAAAGTTCGGCCCGGCGGAACTTAACGCCTTTTTCACTTGTTAAATATTCGAATATACGTAAAAACCTAATTATAATTATATATTTATTTAATATTGTTCTTTACATGCAAAAATAAATAATTAATTTCCTTTTATTTTCTTCTATTTTCAGAACAATTGAATCTGCAAAAGGTATGTGCTAATATATACAAAGTGAATTTACATATTCATTAGATACAATTATATATATTCAGACTACAGAAGGGATTTTTTATAGACTAGCTGAAGAGTTTCTTTCTATAGACGAGCTAAAGGTAGAGAGTCTTTATAGACGAAAATAAGAAACATAATTTTTATTTAATTTGACTTTTTGATTTTAAAAGATTCGATCTCAAATTTGTCTTGCTTACCTTTCTCTTATAAAAATTACCTTTTCAATCCCCCACACAACATATAGAACAGGCGTCAGTTTAAATTTTTTTATATTCCCAAAATGAATTTATTGATTGAGTTTAAAAGATTCAGCTTGTTCAAACCTTAAGATGTAATAAAAGTTCAACACAACTCAATTGGGCTAAGAGCTTTAAACACATGCAGGTATTTCATTTCTTGTTTCCTTCCCCTTCTCCAAAACACGTTACAACTTTTCCTTTGAACCTTATCTGTTTTTCTTTTCTTCATTTTCTCATATATTAACGGTTTTATGCAATTATCGAACATTATGAGATTTGTCTTGTATATTTTTTCGAATTCAATCTACTCACGTCGATGTCAAACACATTCAGACAGGTTAATTCTAATAAACCGTTATTATAACATAGAACTTTATTGAAAGAACATTATCGTATCGAGATATTTCATAATCGTAAAGACTCATCTAGAACCTATAAACACATATCCACACACACGCACACGCACATTCACTCATTCATTCTCATCTACATGGAAAATGTAATTTTATGCTCGAATTAAATAATAGATAGACGGTATTAATAGAAGACTTCCGATGCAGCTTAAAGAGATGTAGTAGACCTATAAACGTTGGATAGGCGAACATTGTCGACAAAATATTTAATGAATTGATACAAACGGGGGATTTTGTTATTGCTGTTGTTTATGTCGTTAACATATCCACGTTAACGATGACGAGGTGTGTGTGTGTGTGAGGGAGATGAGGTAAGGTTCTTTGTGTTATTTGATTGTATGGAATTATCGGAATTCGATGTAAATTAAAGAGACGGAATGGTTATAAAGTCAAGAAATGTATGGAATGGACATAACACAACTGTTAAATGGAGGGAAGCACTATGAAAAACTTTAGGTTTGCTTGAAATGTAACTTTAACTTATACTAACTTGATAAATATTTAAGGTGCACTGTGGAGCGGGAAGAGGGTGCCTTTATAGAAGAGCTTGAGGTGGAAATCTTTGTAGAGAAGTTAAAGGAGGGAATGATGTGTTTTTATAATCGAGCTTATGGGGCCTTTATACATGTCTTTGTAGAGAAGAAGGGGGGATAGATGTATAGTTGTGGAGTAGATGAAGTGCGAGGAGGTATTTAAAGACGGGTTTATTGGTTGAGTTTTTATAGATGAGCTGAAGGCACAATTTGAAGGCGAGGTGATCGGAGTTTTTATAGGCGAGCTCCTAGGATCCTTAACATCCTAGCAGAAGGCGAAATGAACGGTATAGGCGAGTTAAAGAAAGGAGGGGAGTATTTACAGAACAGAGTATTTTTAGACAATCTGAAAAGAATATTTTTTAACGATCTGAACGGAGCCTGAAGGGATCTGAACGGAGTCTTTATATGCGAGCTAATGAAGAAAGGGTTATAGTTGAATTGAAGGGAGACTCTATAGACGAGCTTAATGCAGGGTGTCTTTAAAGACGAGATGAGAGCAGGGAGCCTTTACAGACGAATTGAAAGCAGGAAGACTTTATATACCAGATGTAGGCAGGGAGCCTTTATGGACGATCGAAAGGGAGTCTTAATAGACGACTTGAAGGGAGCCTTTATCGACGACCTGAAGGGAGTCTTTATAGACGAGCTGCTCCGTTCAGATGAGTGCTATGAACGAAAGGGGGTCTTTATAGAAGAGCTGAAGGCAGATTTTATTATAGAGCTGAAAGGAGTATTTTTAAACGAGTTGAATTGAGTCCTTATAGCCGAGCTATAAGCTCGGAGTTTTTATAGACAAGCTAAGAGCAGTGGGTTTTCATAGTCGAGGTTAATAGAGGGATTCTTTATAGACCAGATGAAGCCAGAGAGTTTTATGGACGAACAGAAGAGAGTTTTTATAGACGAGCTTAATACAGGGATTCTTTATAGACGAACAGAAGAAGCAGGTCTTTATATACAAGGGATTCTTTTTGAACGTACTAAAGGGATTTTATATGGACGAGGTGGAGGCAGTCTTTATAAACGAGCTGTATGGAGTCTTTATAGACGACGACCTAAAGCAGAGAGTATTTTAGGAAGTACTGAAGGGAGTATTTACAAAAGAGCTGAATGTATACTTAATAAAAGCGAATACTTAGAGACGAAATGAAGGGAGTTCTTATAAACGAATTGAAGCTGTGAGTCTTAAATGACCAGAACTCAGGAGCGAATTCGACAGATGAGCTGAAGAGTTTATATTTAATTATAACTGTTTAAATTAACTGAAATACAGGGAGATATTATGATGTGAAGTAGTTTTTATGTTTCAGTCGTGTTGAAAGTGTTAAACATTACAGGCGGATTCAAGGCTGAGTTTTTAATAAATTTCCAATTCATAGCTGCCCTTAATGGAGGTTTTACAAGAAGATCAAAGAACCAAGGTCTAAAACTATGAGAGCCTCATTGTGGGACAACTATATTTTGAAGACATTTTATGTGGCCCCATGAGTTTGTAACATAAATAAATAAAGGTCCTACATTATAGTATATAAATATTCACATTCCAAATAGCAAAATCGATCTAGATATGAGACCTTGAATCCGACTTCCCAACATTACGGATTATTTTCATTCGTCGATACATTGTCGCAAAATTTCGCATGTTGTTTCGGCTCTGGTCGAATTTTTAAAATGGTGTCCTGTTTAACTTTTTGAGAAAAATTGATTTATATTTAAGGTATCAAATGGACCAAAATCGGTCCGGACATTTATATTGGATATACGCGATTGTGAATAATCCGCCAGGAAGAGTTTTCTGTCCTCTGAGAAAACGAAATACCAAATTATAGAAACCCATATTACTAACACGGGTCGGAAATATAATAGCAATTCTGCTATTATATTTTTGTCGAAACAACCGAAATGTCTCCGTGTAGCTAGGCTAGGATATTGAAAATATTTAAAATGAAGAGGGACCATAATATGATGTGGGGTCAAATCATAGATCTCTGTGAATACGTTTTTGCCCAACAAAACCCCTGAATGCCAAATTTTCGATACTTTATTTGGGGAACGACTCTAGACCAAAGAGAAAATAACTAAAATGGCGAAATACGATGATATAAGGGCTATGTTGGAACATAGACCAGAATTTATGTTTTTTACTCCTCTAGATCCCGTGCCAAATATATAGTTAATATAATCCGAGAGACACGTATAAGGCATAAAACCCCGTGGTAGATGTATAGGTTATTTTTTTAGCATTTATTTATACAAAATATTAACATAATTAGCTTAAAGTACTTATTTTAGAAATGGCTATATAAACTCCTTACATCTTTAGTTTATATGCTATTAAATATATTGCATTACATACATAATTAAGGTCTAATGGAGAAGGAACTATGGTTATAGGAATACCTAAAATGGGGCGGGATCTTTATATAGAGACTATGTCTTAACAGAGACCTATATCGAAAACGAAATGCCAAACTACAGTCATTTCGTTGAAAAAATGTGACCAAAATCGGGCATATGTCTTAATAGAAACCTATATCGAAAACGCAATGCTAAGCTACAGTCATATCGTCGGCTGAAATCTTAAAAATGCCAAAAAAGAGGTAAGAACTTTAATCAATTTTCTTAAATAATGTTTTTCTGCCCTCTAAGCAACCTAATTGCTAAATTGTAAATACCTTCATTGAAAAACAGAACAAAAAAAGAAGCATGAATCACAGATGATCTTAAGGTATTATTCATAGAAGAGCTGAATGTATTCTTCTTCTACATTATATGATCTTCATCTTCATTGAAGAGCTGAATGTCTTCTTCATAGAAGAGTATAGGTTATTGTATGGTCGTTCGCGTCCTTGCAATTTTTATACACATTGTGAATTCATTACAAATGAAATGAGACAATTACTGTACCATCCTCCGAGCCATGGTGAATATATATAAATTCCTTACCATTTTATTTTATTTACAAATCCTTTCAGGAACTTGTCATAATCCCGGAAAGAAAACTAAGTCGAAAAATCCAGCACTCTTTAAGTAACCTACGTGAATTCTACATTCCCTAATAGTCCGACAAGTACTAATAGCTTTTTTATTGGTTGGCTGCACCATAGGTACTTGACCGTGGAGTAATTAACACATCTAGTAAACTTTTCCTGGGCAACAAATGTGTTATTGCGCAACAAACAAAAAGTCACTCGTGAAGATAGAAGAAATGTGTACGTGATTCTTTTTTACGTGGCCATTAGGCAGTCATGGACTTTGACAAAAAGTCAACAAAAACATCACAACAAGTGATGTTTAATAGAAAGTGATACGGTGTTAATATTTAGTTGACATAACAATTGTCAATATATAAAACAACGGTGTGTTGACGCAATCTTAGCATTTAAATTGATCTCCAAACTAAGTTGTTTAATTAACACATTTAGCGTCTTGAATCAAATGATCATCGGCAATCTGTGGACCCACACAGTAACAATTTACTTGGCCTTTTTCTTTCTTTGGAAGATAATCACTCGGCCAAACAATTTTCTGCAGACATGCATAAATGGACATATGGAAAGGCCCACTGGCAGACAAACATACCCATTGCTAATATTTATTTTTTTCCATTTTTATTATTTGTTTATAAACACGAACAGAAAGTGAAATTGTAAATATTATTAACGGCTGCATGGTGAGCGTGTGTTGTGTTTTTAAATTATTATGCCGTTTTACATTTAGATTTGTATGCACAACACCACCATCCACACACACACGTCTAGTTTTGTGGCTACCACTAAAATCATTATCATACTTGGCCTTAGCAATGATTTGGTATTACGTTTGTTAACTAACCTGGCTTAATATCCAAACCAGACATACATCAGTGCAGTTTGTTTTGATTTTTGTTTTGTTTAAACTTCAATTGAAGTGCGGTGCATTTTCACTTTCTACACTACTTTGGCATAGCGGTGAAGCCAGTCGGCACAAACATGATTTGTTTATACAATTAACACTTCAATCATGTTTGGAGGGAAATGACAAATACTCGGTATTTGGATTTATTGGTATCAAACATATAGCATGTATTTAGCACATTATCGAAATAAAAGTGAAATTGCAGAGGAATTTTTATTTAATCAATAGCCGCCGAAGTGAGATGAAAGTAGTATTATTTATGTTTAAAATTTCGAAAATAAGTTATGTAATATTTCTAGGGAAATTAACACACAAGAAGAGTAGGGAGTAACATAATAAAGAGTTAAGAGTATTCTGTATAGAAAACAGAAAAAAGTATTTATGTTCGACCGGGCCGAACTTTTTATACCCTTTAGTATAAGGTGGGTATTCAAAATAATGCAAACGATTTTAAGGGATGTCTTCACCTTATGAATATTTATATAATAAAACCAGAAGGATAAATTTGATATCGATCAGATATTAAACCTGATTTATTTTCGATAATAAAGCTGATTTTTTTCGGTGTTAATGAACCAATTAATCATTATTATTTGAAAGCTAACAAAATAGTTAATTACATGGAATACATGTCAGTTCAATAGTCAACAGGATCCGGTGGTAAAACAAAATAACAGTTCATTGTTCGATGTCGTAAAATTGGTTAAACAAAACAGACCTTTTGTTTTACCATCAGATTCAGTTAGTCATTGAGCGGACAATGATATCCTCTTCCAAAACATATGCATAAAAGTTTAATGGCTTGATTAAAATCAGTACAAAATCTAAAAACCCGATAAAAAATTGACAATCTGTCTCCCGCGATAAATCGAAACCTACAGTTCTTCATAGTCTAAAAATTTGAAGATATTTAACAGTGTACACATATATATTAAGTTTCCTGAGCAAGGATCGGCCAAAAGTGGAATAGGATTAGAAAAACATGCTATTGTCGATTTCTTGTATTTGGGGTCTTATGTAAAATCTTATGAGGACTAAAAATCTTGTCTTATGGTATTTAAATTATAGCTCATAAAAATAAGAAAGAAAAACACGCACAAGGACTCGAGATAGGAGCCCAAAATAATAACGAAAATAACGTCGAGGAATATCTCAGAACATGGACCAACGTTATGAAGTGTCTACAAGAAAATTTGTATCTTATTACATATAGCTAGGCTGGTTTGAACAGTCGGTTAGGATCCACTACAATGGCAAATTAAAATCATTTTCGCTCCACAAGACGACGACCGATATAGGTCTATGTCTAAACATAGACCAATATCGGAACCGGCCATTTCGGCGAGGAACAATGTGACAGGACCTTTATATAGGCTGTATAAAAATATGGACCCAAAAATGTCTGCATGGATGTTTTTCACCCTCCAAGAAACTGAAAAGCTATATTACATCCACTTCTATTGAGCTTCAAAATATCGAAAATAGGGTCGAATATTTATATAAGGGTTATGTGCTGCTCCTCATAGAGTAACTAAATGCCTTCTTCCTCAACGAAGAGGTAAAATTCTTCAAGAAGAGATGAAAGCGTAATGCTCAAAGTAAAAAAAGCTGTTGGTCTTCTTTAAAGTTGAAAGTAGTCTTGGAAGAGTTGGAAGTATTCATCATAGATCTGAAGGTCATATTTATAGAAGAGCTGAATGTATTATTCTTCTACATTATAGTGCTGAAACTCTTCTTCTACATTACAGCGTCGAGGCCCCTGCTTTTTTTATAGACGAATTGAATGTCTCCTTCATAGAAGATCTGAAGGTCTTCTTCATAGTAGATCTGAAGGTCTTCTTCATAGTAGATCTGAAGGTCTTCTTCATAGAAGATCTGAAGGTCTTCTTCACAGAAGAGATGATGTTATTCTTCACAGAAGAGATGAAGGTCTTCTTCTTCACAAAAGAGCTGAATGTCTTCTTCATATAAGAGCTAAGGGTTTTATTTTTTGTTCGTAGAAGAGCTGAAGGTCTTCTTTCCTACATAGAAGGGCTAACGGTCTTCTTCATAGAAAAGCTAAAGGTATTCTTTTTTATTGAAGAGTTGAAGGTAGTCTTCTGTTTCATAGAAGAGCTGAAGGTATTCCTCTTCATAGAGGAGAGGAAGGTAATCTTCTGTTTCATAGAAGAGCTGAAGGACTTCTTCTTCATAGAAGAGCTGAAGGCCTTATTCTTCACAGAAAAACTGAAGGTCTTCTTTTCCTTCATAAAAAAGGGATAAAGGTATTTTTTGCCATAGAAGAGCTGAAGGCTTTGGTCGCCATAGAAGAGCTGTAGTTCATTTTGAATAAAATATCTTAAGATATTTCTGTTTAATTTTTATGTGACTTTTGTTGACCTTTGATCTTTAAGTTTTCCTTAGACTTTCATTTTGTTCGGCTCGAGGTCGTTCTTAATAAAACAAATTTTGCTTTAGTTAGTGTGTTTTTTTATTTTGTTTCCGATATTTCGATCGTCTTCGACGATCATCATCAGGGAGTGGTTTTATCTTAAATTGAAAATTTAACAAATTTTTATATACATATATATATATATATATAAATTATAACAAATAATAATTACATTATTTTATTCGTAAAAGAGTTGAAGAACCTGATTTTTTTTCAAAGTTGGAGGGTTTTTCCCAGGTCTGGTCCTCATAGAAATGCAGAAGACATTTCTCTGCATAGAGGTGAGGT
The DNA here is from genome assembly GCF_032173495.1 of Musca vetustissima. Classification (NCBI taxonomy): domain Eukaryota; kingdom Metazoa; phylum Arthropoda; class Insecta; order Diptera; family Muscidae; genus Musca; species Musca vetustissima. The sequence continues at coordinate 149,590 of NW_026879717.1, read as the reverse complement.
GAAGGTATTTTTCAGTTCACCTTCGTCATATAAGATGTGAATTTCTTTTTCATTATAGAACAACTTTTCTATTCAGAAGGGTATCATGTCGTATTTATGGTAGAACTAAACATTGTTTTATGGTAGAGGGGGAACCAACTAGCACAAACACATACATACGTACGTAAATGCAAAAATATTAAACTTTCAAATGGAATGTTAGATGGCAGAAGGCAACAGTTAGTGTTGTCTAGGTCAGAATAATATGTTGTAGTATGTTTTTGTATCTATCTGACCGATTATTTATCTTTCAATCGCCTCAAATTCCTACCCTAGAAATCTTAACTATAACTTATCAAGCTATTTGCTTTGTCCTTGAAAGTGTGTATGGAAAACGCTCAGTTCTGCAAAGTAAACCATACCCGAAGGATTTAATCCAGAACAAACATATAATACCCATTACGACGTAGACTATAACATAACGTTGTAAATTGTTTGCTTTTAATATCTCATTGGAATTGGGTAATTATTATAGAAAATGGGTTAATGAATGTAATTCATGTTACATGCTACAATCATACATACATGTATTACATTTTATTTTTTTGTTTACTTTCAATCATATGAAATCAAAAGTTTTTATTACAAACTAATGTTTATTTCTTGTAGCCGAAAGTAAAAAAGAAAATAATTATAAATGTAAACCATTAATAATTATATGTTGTTGTTGCTGTATTCGTCTAGCGCCTTCATTTAACATCATCGCCATCATAAGAAGACATTTTGCGTAGACAGCCATACAGACAATGTAATGAATTTTTCCACTCAGTTATCGTTCTAAATCTTTAAACATCTTTCCATTAGGGTAACAATAATTAAAATTAAAACTTTTGCTGCCTTGACTTTGTTATCTAGAGCATGGCAAATGAAATTTGTTAAACATAAAAATTCATATTTTTTTTTGAAGGAAAAAAGGAAAAGTGTTTAAGCTGTTATGGGTTAAATGTTATAAGAATATTTAAAGTTTTTTTTTTTTTTGGAATAATTTTTACATTAAAGTTGCAAAAGAATAATATAATTTAATAAAATTGTTTAATTCGAATATTTAATGAGAATATTTTATTAAAGAAGAAATACATTTTCAGCTGCTGTAGTTTAATTTAGACGATTTTATGAATATTTTAAGACAGCAGTTGAGTGAGCAATAATTTGATAGTTACCACTACGAATAAACATCTTTAATCTTTGGATGTATTTTTGTCCAATGAAAACTTGAGAGAAGAGCTGAAGGTCTTCTCCTCCATAGAAGGGTTGAAGGTCTTCTCCTCCATAGAAGGGATGAAGGTATTCTGCTACATAGAAGAGCTGAAGGTCTTATTCTGCAAGAGTTAAAGATCTTCTTCCCCATAGAAGAGCTGATGGTCCTCTTCGCCATAAAAGAGCTGAAGGTTTCTTCTCCATAGAATAGTGAAGGTCTTCATCTCCATAGAGGAGCTAAAGGTCTTCTTCTCCATGAAGATTTGAAGGTCTTCTTCCTCATAGCAAAACTGAATGTTTTCTTCTTCATGAAGAGCTGAATGCCTTCATCTCCATAGAAGATAAAATTGGGGAAGTTGAGCGCGATGTTAGCAGTCGTAACATCGTCCAGGAGCTAAAAATCGGCCATAAAACTGTTTTAAGGGGAACCCACCATTCTCGGGGTCAAATTTAACGATAACTTAAAAACTAATAACTCAATCGATTCCGAATTTTTACACGTTTCTCTGTGAGTGTATAGCTATCGTATGAACTAGGATAAAGCCAATCGGTGAAGATCTTCCTTATTTTTTAACGTGGTTTTTGGTCAAAAATCGGCGATTATCCAAAAATATTGAAAAATCTTGAAAGATTAAAATCGAGAATTGGGGGTTCCCTTAAACCATTACACAAAGCTGGATTCAAAATGAAGGTCGATGGTTAGGTGCCACACCAATTAACAGAAAAAATAGGATGTATCGAAACCTTGGCCAAACAGAATGAGATAGACCCATTTTTAAACGGATGATGACTGCAGATGAGAAAGGGATCACATACGATATCCCTGTGGTCAAAGAGCGGTGAAGAACCTCAATCGGTGGCCAACCCAGGACTAACGGCCAGGAAGGTTCTGCTATGCATTTGGCAAAATGGCAACAAATCATACAACAAAACGGTGCATATTTGGCCCAAATCGGATATTCCGAAGCATGTTAAATAAAGTCCTATATTTCATATAAAAATAATGGATGAATTTTTTCCAATTCTAATATAAAGTCTCTCGCACAATAATTTAAAATTGTTCAAAATGTGGAGTTAATCGATTCTCAGCAATTACTCAATGAATTATATCCGATGTTGCTGAAATCATCAAAATACCGAAAAGGAAGATCATCTTCGAACATATTGTTATCTGTAGATGATTACTTTGAAGAGGATATTATCGATATTCAAGAATAAATAAATACTTCATTAGAATAGTAAAAGAAACGTATCTTGGTGAGAATCAGTGAAGCCCGGTTATACGCCAGATCAATGGTATGCGACATCATTTTTATCGACACATTTTAGAGCTTAAATATTCAGAAATGTCGGTAATATTACCGAGGGATTTAGGGATATCCTCAAAAAGTATCCTCAAAAGTATATTTCATATAAAAATAATGGATGAATTTTTTCCAATTCTAATATAAAGTCTCTCGCACAATAATTTAAAATTGTTCAAAATGTGGAGTTAATCGATTCTCAGCAATTACTCAATGAATTATATCCGATGTTGCTGAAATCATCAAAATACCGAAAAGGAAGATCATCTTCGAACATATTGTTATCTGTAGATGATTACTTTGAAGAGGATATTATCGATATTCAAGAATAAATAAATACTTCATTAGAATAGTAAAAGAAACGTATCTTGGTGAGAATCAGTGAAGCCCGGTTATACGCCAGATAAATAGTGTGCGACATCATTTTTATCGAAACATATTAGAGCTTAAATATTCAGAAATATCGGTAATATTACCGAGGGATTTAGGCATATCCTCAAAAGTATATATTTTATTCATCTGCGTGCTACATATAAACGTACAAATAACAATCGATTGCACTATGAAATGATTCTATGTTTATGTTTCCTACACATTTATAGTTAAGTGGATGTAATAATTTTTTTTATTGATTATGAATAATCCATGCCCCCATCCCATCAGGGAACCTCAAAACGAATCATTGTTATTGTTTCGTTTCTTTCTCTTTTTCAACGCAAAACAATTACATAAGAAACACTCAAGCTAAAGAAATTGTTTTCGCCTCTAATTGTTTTTTGAGCCATATAATTTAATCACCATATAATTATATGCATTGATAGTTATTATATAAAATTATATAGGCAAGGACACTTATTATGTAGTATGTCTATAATGACAGAAAATTGGATATTGGCTGGCATAATGATGTGCTAATGACTAAATGTATGACATCATTTATTTGTCTGTCACTTAAAACAAAACATAGACGAAAGGGAAAGGAACAACACGACAACAACGCCATAGCAGTTATTCTGAATGGCACTATAAACAAATAAATTGGTAGAACACAAACAAACAAAACGAAAAAAGGAAATGAAGAGCAAATAAAAAAATCTTGTTCGTATTACTCGTCGAATCCATTAAAGTATATCCTATAACAATCCAATTTAATGCCTTCGAAATGATTGCAGTAAATGACAAATCCATTAGATTTAATAGTTATTTTCATAAAGTTTTAAAAATGGATTTAATGGATTTTCTTTTAGTTTGCCCTCAATTTGAGAATATTTATTTATTAAATCATTTTAAATATTTTTCCTTGAAATAAAATGCATGAAATGTGAAGAAATTGAATTGAAAATGCAGTTAGACAAGTAGGGGAGACTGGGGCACCTTCGGCATCGGGACACATTCGGCAACCGCGTTTTCGATATGAAGCTCTCACCGTACATCACTAGCTTCGATACATAGGTATCGAATATCAAAATAAATAACTGTCACAAAGTTTGAAATCTCTAGCTAATAAACTTATTTAGATGCACGGTTTTTTATATCCTTCACCATACTGTGGTACAGGGTATTATGTCTTTGTGCATATGTTTGTAATAGGCAAAAGGAAACGAGATAGACCCATGGTTATTTTTGAGAATATGCATAGAATCACTCGATTTATGCATGTCCGTCCATCTGTCTGTCTGTCCATGTTAAATTGTAAACAAAGTACAGGTCGCATTTATGGTCCGAATTGGATTAAATTTGGCACAGTTACTCTATTTGGCCCAAGGACGAAATTGGAAAAATCGGTTCAGATTTAGATATAGCTCCCATATATATTTTCGTCCGATTTAATGTAAATGGTGTACCAATGGCCCCTATATATCTTTCGATTTGCACGAAATTTGGCATAGCGTAATGAATTAGGCTTATAATGATGTGTGTTAAGTTTCCTGGAAATCAGTCCAGATTTAGATCGGTTCAGATTTAGATAGAGCTCCCATATATATGTTCGTCCAATTTAATGTAGATGGTGTACCAATGTCCCTATGTATATTTCGATTTGCATGAAATTTTGCACGGTACAATGAATTGAGCCTAGAATAATGTGTGCAAAGTTTCGTGAAAATCGGTTTAGATTTAGATATAGCTCCCATATATATTTTCGTCTGCATATATATATATATATATATATATTAAACGGGTGTCTGATTGAGATTAAATTTGGAAGAGTGCGGCCTACCGAATAGCGCGTGTCAAGTTTGCTTTAAATTGATTTCCATAAATTTGTCCCATTATACGCAAACAACTCTAAACTTGCCCGAATGAAATGAAATTTAGCATAGGTTCCAGAAAGATATACAGATCACATATTCAAGTTCGTTCAATTTCATGTCAATGTTCTTTCGAAAAGACGGAGTCTGTTAGGAGACATATACATAACCCAAAGTGGTGAAGGATATCATATAGTCGGCCCGACTTTACTACTTATCTTACTGGTTGTAATTTTACAGATTTTTTTGTAATATTTCCATTTCGTAAGTATTTCGTGTACAAAATTTGTAAATTTTTAACATTCTTATAAAAATAATTAAAAATATAATGTTTTAAGAAGATTGATAGAAAAAAATTACAAAATCTATAAAATGTGCCTTCGGGGTACATTCGGCATTTTAATGTGGGGCACATTCGGCCATATACAATATTGGTCGTAGATATACGTTTGACGGTCACGCCCAGCTGTTGAAATTTTCCAAAAGGTTGCTCCGTTTTTAGCTAAGGACCATATATAAGGATGATTTGTTCGGTAACATAGTGAAAATAATAAATAAAAAATCTTCAAATCGATTGTACGGTCCATATAATTTAATGTTTTTTTCATGTACCATGACTGCACTTCAAATGGTATACATATTCCAATTTTGGTATACTCTCATAATGTGGATTCGTTTTCAGTAGTTATATAATAAAGTGGACTGGATATTATTATTTTAATTATGTGTACAACACCTCCAATTATTTACCGGAGACTTCACAAGGTATATATTAGGTTGGGGGAAAAGAAATCTATTAGGTCGGTCGTCGAAAATGTTGATAAAATCGGAGAAATTGTCGAAGTTGTCCGGCATGTTAGAAGTGGTAACATCGCCCAGGAGCTAAAAATCGACCACAAAACTGCTTTAAATCATTTACACAAAGCTGGATTCAAAAAGAAGCTCGGTGTTTGGGTGCAGCATCAATTAACGGAAAAAATAGATGGATCGAATTTTCATCTGGTGACTGCAGATGAGAAATGGATCACATACGATAACCCTGTGGGGAAACGATCGTGACCAAAGAACGGTGAAGCACCTCAAATGATGCCCAAACCAGGACTAACGACCAGGAAGTTTCTCCTATGAATTCGGTGACTCTGGAAGGGGATTATTTAGGGATTTAGTTATTATGAGTTGCTTCCATATGGCCAAAGGTTAAATTCTGATCTCTACTGTCAACAATTGGACCGTTTGAAGATAGCAACTGACCAAAAACGGCCAGAATTGGCCAACAAGAGAGGTGTCGAGTCCCACCAGGAAAACACTAGGCCACACACATATACAGTGACTTGCCCGAAACTTCGGGAGCTTGATTGGGAAGTTGTAATGAATCTGCCATACAGTCCGGACTTGGCACCAAGCGATTATCATCTTTTCTTGCATTGCAAAATTTCTTTAATGATAAAAAAAATTATATCTAGGGAGGATCGTGAAAATTGATTTCTAGGGTTTTTTTTCTTTTTTGCAAACTGAGAGCAGGACTTCTATGAGAGAGGCATTATGAAGTTACCTTCAAAATGTTGCACATTGCATAAATCATTTCTTAAAATTGCTTTACGTTCTATTATTCTGCTACAGTGCGTATATTAAAATAGAACTTCTTCGATGTGACCAAAAGTGGTTCCCGCAAAATTTGTTGGTATCTTGAATCTATTTTGTCCGGAATTTTATAAATCTTTTCCAATTTAAACTTAATGTAATTTTAAAAATCTTTTCAGATACACAACCAAAACTTCAACTACCATCCCAATCAATACTGAAAACTTTAGTAAACTTTAAAATACATATTTCTCTGAAATTCTTTTTACTTTTCCTTTCAAAACTATTTTCTTGAAACTTGCAAACTTTTGTCAACCTTTTATGTTATAGTTTTATGTTAATCCTCTTTTTTCGTTTTTACTTCATTTTCAGATAAAGCTGTACTGTACGGTTATGAATGCACATACAATACTGAATAGACGGAGACTTGCCTTGAAACTTTAAAGACCATCGCCGCCATATTAAAAATAATAGCAACATCGTTTGTAAACACACTTACGAACTTAATAGTGTATTATGAGCTCAAAGGATTTAGCTTAAATCCTTAAAATAAAAACAACAATATTAACATGAAACCTAAAAGAGTCCACAGTGCAGATATTGACATAATAACCATCGAGCAGATACGAGATACATTTTCCGTTGACATAATGGCAGATATGCATACAAATAAGGTACACAAAAGAACTACCAACATTGTAAATAGCCGGATGGAAGAGAAACATGAAGACAACGATACTATCCTTAAGACACAACATCGAACAAATCATCAAAGAACATGGATGGGATGGTTTACCCAGTCAGCACGGACGATAAGTACTGTCCTTATTTTGATTATTCTAGTGAGTCGAGTGCATACATCACAGGGAACAATGAAGGCAGCAGCAAGTACAACAACTCCCCGATATAGTCAACTCCTATCGACAAATGGAAAATTTACCGAAATGTCCGGTGACAGTGATGACGATATGTTTCGTCCATTTGTACCCAAAGATCCAGAGGTTATATCACGTAGTGTTTTTACACCTTCTGGGCAGTTTCGTGTATTCGAACCGATAGAAAGTGATTTACGTGCTGCCGTGGCAATGCAACATACCTCCCACCACGATCGAATGGCAAGTGCTCCAAAAGTGCTACTGCCTCAGGCCACACCAAATGCAAAAATGACTAATGGAAATAAACGTGTCGAACATTCAAGAATTGAAACCACAATGGTACCCACCGTCAATGGTACACAAAAAGCTGTTCGTGATGTCCGTAAACAAAATATCGACAACAAAATAAATGCCATCGAACAAAATAATGACTTGACGTCCGATCTAAAGAGTTTGGAAGATTTATTAGTTGAATATGTCCAGAATTTCTTTGAAAAGGGTGAATACCAGCCAGTGCCCGGATTGGTTGTTGAATTGCAAAAGAATCACACGGACACTACTACGGAAAATTCACTCAAAGAAAAGACACGAAATGTTCGACAAACTGACAAACCCATTGGTGCTAAAGTTAGCTTGGATATACCAAGAACATTGGCCACTGGACGTTTACTTTTCCTAACAGGTAAGTAGAACATATTTAATTTCCTTTATTTGGGAAATTTATAAGATTTTAAAAGCCACAATAAATAGCGCGGACATTTGACAGCATTTGCCTTGATTTAACTAACGTGATATATTGATTAATTTAATGGAACATTTGTTGTAGTATATGTGGAAGACGAATCGACGGAAGTTAGGATTTAATATACGGATCAGTGTATAATATAAAACAGTTCTCTTTACTCCACACAGGGAGGTTCCTTAGTTGAAGATTAGTTAGGAGTAGAACTCTCAAATATTGTAGTTATATTTACTATAAAAATATTTTATAAAAAACCCAAAAATAAGAACCCATAAGCGTGACGGGAACGACTATATTTCGGTATATATACTTAGCAATTTAAAAATTATAATAATTTTGAATTTGAATTTCATCTAAATGTGAATTCGCTGAAATTTGATATATTGGATTCTTATTGGGTACCGAATTTCTCCACTAAAAATTATAAATATAGGTCCACTTTTTCTGGTAGCCCTCATATAGCGGTACCCCACATTTTTCAGTTTTTGGGGGGCTTTGACGGCAATTTTCGCTCGTATTGGCTGTAATTTAGTACTTTGAGTTCTTATTGGGTAGCAAATCTTTGGGTTCTTGAGTGCGTTTTTCAACCGAATTCGATGTAATTTGGTATTTGTATTTGGTAACAAATCTCCATACCAAAAATTATTAATATTCGCCCCCTTTTAGGGGCAGTGCCCATGTAACCCCCTTTTTATATTAAAATAGTTACTTGATTTGTTCCGTGTGTTGGGGTTGTCCATATATAAGCGTATTCTACCATAGTATGGAGGATAATCGTTACACGAAATAATCACTTTTTACCCTAAAAAGTATGGAATTTTTAGACATTTTAGCAATCTGTTGTAATCATTTTGCCAAGGATATCGTGATAAAAACACGAACCTAACGATAATGAAATATATCGACCAATATTTAGGCATCTCTCCTTCCTGAATTAAAGAATTGAGATACAAAACTAAAATATTGGGTTCGAAATTAACATATATAGGGAATATATTCGCTAATTCCTACACTATGTAATCAATATTGGTCCCCCTTAGGCGTAGCCTAATATAACTTTGCAATCTAAATTGTAGTAGTTTGAGGATTTTACCATGCGTTATCCACGTTTTGGGGTTTTCAGATTTTAGGTGAATTTCCATTTTTGCATTTGCTGAAATTTGTATTTGGTGTACATAATGGCTTAAATAAATCAATTTGTAGAATTACAAACGAAAAAAAAATGTGATCCACATAAATATTTGAACCAATAAAAAAAAACATATAGGGGAGACAACTATGTTGTCAGGGTATTATAGCTTTGGCACTTTTTTTTGTAACGCTCTATATCTCAGTACTTTATTCAACATATATAACAACTTTATGGCTGATTATTGTCTTCGGACACTTAATTTTAAAAAATAGTACCAAAAAGATATAAAAAACTAGTATTAGTTAAAAAATTTTACATTTTTGTAAAAAAAGTCAAATTCGCCGAATGTGCCCCAACCCGGGGTAGCTTTATCGGCATTTGATGGGGCACATTCGGCACCATAGTCATTGCCGGGTAATTGTCATCGCTATCAGTCTGGTTTAAATTCTGATCCTCTAAAGGCTCTATTCGGGTTTAATACGTCACACAATGTTTGAATTATAGGACCTTATTTTGTAGCGGCGGACGTTTACATCTCAAGGTCGCACACACCATCAGAAATAGGGGGTTTCCATGGCATTTTCGTCAATACAAGTACGTTTGATATTATATATGCAATTTCGAGCCACATTAAAGGATTAGTTTTAAAGACAAACTCAAAAATATTTTAAGGAAATAATATTGCACAATCTGTATATGGCCGAATGTGCCCACTTTAAAATGCCGAATGTACCCCGAATGTACTTTTTATAGTTTTTTTTCATTTTTTTGATCAGTTTTGTAAAAACATTATATTTTTAAATATTTCTATAATAATACACATCGTAGTTAACCACTTTTTAATAATATTGTCTTAAATATTTAACAAGTTTTATACACGAAATACTTACGAAATGGAATTGAAATATTACAGAAACATCTATAAAAATACAAAAACGCATATATCTAAATAAGTTTATTAGGTAGAAATTTCAAACTTTGTGTCAGTTTTTATTTCGATATACGATACCTATGTATCGAAACTAGTGATGTACGGTGAGAGCTTCATATCGAAAACCCGATTGCCGAAGGTGCCCCGATGCCGAAGGTGCCCCAGTCTCCCCTACATACCATTTTTAATTCTATAGAATCGGGCAAATATTGAAAATTCGGTGCACCATTAAGATAAAATCGGACGAAACTATGCATATTTTCAAAAATAACCGTGGATATATCTCATTTCCTTCTGTCTGTTGCAAACATATGCACAACGACATAATACCCTGTACCATAGTGCGGTGAAGGGTACCCAGTGAAATACCAATACGCGACAATAGAAAAGTTTTTGGGTGGGCGGCCTTCGGCTGTGCATTTAAGACTTTGTCCTATGTACAGACACCAACACCGGCTACGCGACAGAATTTCCTTGTTTTTATAGGGTTCTAACACCCATATCTTTTGATCCACAACAGATATAGCCACATACCGCACCATTTTTGAAAGGGCAAATTGTAGTCTATAATCTGAGAAAGGATTTTAGGGAGTTTTTCAAAAAAAAAAAAAAAAAAAAAAAAATGGGCCCAGTTTGAGATAACTCAATGGAAAGGTATTTTTATAAGCTTTAAAATGATACCCATTTTTTAATAACCGGATCCGTAGAACCAAATATACCCGGTTAGTACTCCTAGGATGTTTGCTATTGTAAATGGCGTATATCGGTCCACGTTTTGGTGTAGACTCCATATGACGGCACTTTGGGGATTTTGGACACGTTTTTCCACCGAATTGGAATAATAACATGAGTTTTTTTCCTAGGAGCTACCCTTAATTTTAGATATTTAGAATGTCATCCTCATGGTGGAGAGTATAAAAAGTTCGGCCGGGCCGAACTTAACATCTTCTTTTACATGTACGGTAGTTACCATTATATAGCTGCTTGGCCTATATTCACATTTTTTTTGCGATGACGTTTTGTATCGTCTGAAAACCTGTAATACCTAACTACAGCCTAAATATAAGCGAGAACTTTATATGGGAGCAATGCCTGAACATGGACCTTTGTAAATAAATATACCTAAATGGGTTGAAACCGGTTTTAAATATCGTGTATACAAACTTCGACTAGAAGCAACGTATGTGCATAATTCAAAACCTCTATTTTAAGTATTTCAAAATTCCAAACGACTAATATAGGAATTTTTAAATTAACTCTGCTCAGTAATACACTTTAAAGTGTTCTGTCGAATATTTTAAGATGTTGCGAACAGAGTACAAAAAATTCATATTTTTGTGTAGCATAGCATTCTTATAATACCCTCCACCATAGTATGGAGGGTATATTAATTTTGTTTTTCCGTCTGTAACTCTTTGAAATAATCATTTCCGACCCCATAAAGAATATATATTCTTGATCAGCGTAAAATTCTATGACGATATAGTCATTTCCGTCTGTCCGTCTGCCTGTTGTAATCACTCTAGCGTCTAAACGAATTTAGATAGATCGCCAAAATGTTGCATAGAGTCGTCTTTTGTCTGCAGGCAGGTCAAGTTCGAAGATGGGCTTTATCGGTCCACGTTTAGGCAAAGCTCCCATATAAGGGTACCCCCCAATTTTCAGTATTTTGAGGTTTTTGAGCGCGTTTTTCAATTGAATTCGCTGAAATTTGGTACATTGAGTTCTTATTGGGTAGCAAATCTCAACACTAAAAACTATAAATATGGGTCCATATTTTCGGAAAGCCCCCCTTTAAGGGTACCCCTAATTTTGCGTTATTTTGGGGGGTCTGATCGCATTTTCGACCGAATTCGCTGAAATTCAGTACTTTGAGTTCTTATTCGGTAGCAAATCTCTATACTAAAAATTATAAATATAGGTCATTTTTTCCGGTAGCCCCCATATAAGGGTTCCCCCCAATTTTCGGTATTTAAGGGTTCTTGAGCGCGATTTTCAACCAAATTCGCTGAAATTTGGTACATGGGCTTCTTATTGGGTATACACCCCCATTAGCCATAAGCTGAAATTTGTATTTGGTGTACATTATGATTTACATAATAATATCGGTATAGGTCCACTTTTTGTTATGTTCCCCATATTTTCATTTCAAGTATCTGTCAATATATTTATGGTGGAGGGTATCCAAAGTTTGGCCCGGCCGAAAATAACGCTTTTTCACTTGTTTTCATTTGATTTTGCGAATAATATTATGTTTTTCTCTCCCTTTGCTTTCCAGGTCTAAAGAAAGTCCTATGGCCTGTATTCATGGGTCTACAAGTTCTAAAATCCCTGCTGATTGCAATGTTTATCCCGGCACTTATTGGCTCCTTTACAAAACTTCTGGGCAAGGGTAAGTTTACATAGCATAATTTACATAATACAATTAATGCACAATTGTCATCGAGTGATTATGCTGAAATCAAATCAATTATTTTATTTTTTTATTTTCATTCAAAATGAAACATTGTGATTACATACATATGTATATAGAATGTAAGAATTTAATGCATAATTATGTAAATTATCGGTACTATTTTTTTAATTTGTATATATTAATTTTAATAAATATGACAATTTGCAATACAAATATAATTATATAGAGTAGGCTATATAATTAAATATGATATTATTGCTATTTCATTAATTAACATTGGAATTCTTATCGTTTAGGTATTAGTTCAGGTTCAGCACCTTTGTTCATAAGACCCATGGATCCGCCACAGGAATTGGATTTCCGTGATAATTTTGGTGATGGTGACAAGTTCCTTGCGGCCGATGATGTATTAAATGATCCCTTCCAACCAACTGATAATACTCTGAAAGATCATAAACCCTATGCCTACAATCAACCGGGTTTGTTTACAGAAAAATCATGAACGATTTTTTAATGAAATTTCTTAATTTTAATATAATTAATTTCTCTTCCCCCCTATACAGAAGCTTCCCAATACAGCAATCAATATGCCTACAACAGTGTCGATTCTTCGCCACAACTGGGACCGTTGAGTTTTACGCGCCTGGGCATGAACGAAAGACAGCATCAGTTAATGCAAAACTCCTATATGGGAGCACTGCAGACAATAACATCGGCATCATTTAAAAATTCCAATTCAATATCTGGTGGTTCCTCGGCTCTGTCAGCACCGATGGCCAAAAAACCAGCAGCTCCGGCAAATATGAATACATTCCAACAATTCCAAAAAGTCCCTGCCTCATCATTGCTTCTCTCCAACTATGATCCATTCTATAGCCCATTGTTATCGAGATTGGATTCGGTATTTGCTCAGTTGAAATTGAATTCCGATAATGAAGAATGCCGGGAGAAGGCGATTTGTTTGATGTATGCAAATCCCGCAAAGTATGCACCGTATAGTAATCTGGTGTCGGCACAATTAAGTCGGTAAGTGTGATAACAACGTACAATTGTATTTATTAATTGGCTATTGAGTATTATGCCTAAAAGTATGCCTCAAGTTTTGATCATGTTTAATTACCACATGTGGTGAATAATTGATAATATTTGATGCATTTTAAATTTAATTTCATTCGATTTTTTTTAAACAAATTTAAATTGTTGTCTTTCTTTACAGTGAATTAAACGAATTGCGTAAACCAACCTCTGACAATCCCGACATTTTACGTTTCTTCAAGTATATGCGTGCCGCTAAAGACGGCCAGGATGGCGTTGATTGTGATCAGGCATTCGAAAAATGTACAGAATTTAAAGACTTCGAAAATCCAGCAATGGTTTCCACATATCATGACATTAATAAATTAGTACAGGCAAGAAAAATGACGTAAAATTCCACGCGTATCATTGAAACGTAAGACAAAGTAAGAGCCAAGAGATGGAATTTTGTGGAAATCTGTAAATGTATGAAAATATTTCGTAATTTAATTTAAGTAGAAAAAGTATCAGCCATAGATATGTTTAGATTTTATTTATTTATTTGTGTAATTATTTATTTTTTGTGTATTAATTTATTTATGTAATTATTTATTTATTTTATGAATTGTCCCTTTATTTATTTTATTATTTATTAAATTATTGTAGATAGTAGTAAATTAACGACATTGACTAGTGTAGATATGCATGTACACACATTTAAAAACATTTTATTGAATAATAAAAATAGTCTGAAAATTAAATTAGAAATATATTAAAAAATATCGCTACTTTGCAAAGCATTTAAATTTATTTTTACACACTCACCTGACTTGTACACAACACAGTTATGTACAGTCAATATCAACATTTATATAATATTTTTCTGAGAAAATTATTTAATGGTTCGAATAAAACCAAACCAATAAAAAAAATGTTTGAAATTGTGAAATGACGAATATGATGCGAAAATAATTCATAATAATTGACGGTAGTAATTATACATACATCTATAATTGTTTTTGCAATTATCTGAATATTTGCGTCGCAGAAATATTGATTTTTTTCATTACAAAATAATATTTATTCTCGATTGCATTGTATTTTACGAATGACAAACATGGAGCTACGTTGTGCAGATTTAATTAATATGAGGATGGGTGGAACCATTTCACAATATTTTAATTTTTGGAATATTCTTTAATTTGAAAAGACAAATGGAACTTAAAATAATTATTGTATTAGTTTGGGGGAAAAATCCATTATTTTTTCGGAAAATGGCTGTACTGATAGAATTTTCGTAACGTTTCGATCAAACAATTTCAGATGTATGCTCGTTGGAAGGTTGACATTTCGCAGTAAAAAAATATTTTCTGTTTTTATACCCTTCACTGAGATATACCCTTCACTGTGCTACAGGGTATTATGTCTTTGTACATATGTTTGTAACAGGCAAAGGGAAACGAGATAGGCACATGGTTCCTTTTGAGAATATGCATAGAATCCCTTTTTAAGTCGATTTATGCATGTCCGTCTGTCCGTCCATATATTTTTGTTAACAGAGTACAGGTCGCATTTGTGATCCGATTTGGATGAAATTTGGCACAGTTCACTTATTTGGTCCAAGGACGAACCCTATTGAAATTGGGAAAAATCGGTTCAGATTTAGATATAGCTCCCATATATATATTTGTCCGATTTTACGTAAATGGTGCACCAAAGTCCCTATATGTCCATCGATTTGCACGAAATTTGGCATAGTATTATATATATATATATATATATATATATCCTTGGATTTGCAGGAAATTTGAATTAACGTTCTGAATTAAGTCTAGAAAGATGTGTTTTAAATTTCGTGAAAATCGGTTCAGATTTAGATATAGCTTTCATATATATTTTCGTCGGATTTTATTTATATCCTTCGATTTGCACGAATTTTGGATTTATAAGTTAATGAAGAACTCAAAATGTGGCGAATGCAAAAAACATACTGAAATAAGTGTAACCTAACATGTGACAAGTTTAGATGAAATCGGTTTAGATTTCGATATTTTGCTTTAAATTTATTTACATAATTTTGTCCCATTTTAAGAAGCAACTCTATATCTGACCAAAATTTAGTATAAGTTTCAGAATGACATGTTTAATTTCTTGTAAATGGTCCTTCAAAAATGCGACGTCTGTTAGGATTCCATCTGTTGGATACACCCAAAGTGGTGAAGGGTATCATATAGTCGGCCCCGTCCTACTTTACTACTTTCCTTACTGGTTTTGTTTGGTGCATTCAGTTGTGAGTTATAGGGTGTTAAAAATGGAAGTGAACAAAAATAAAATTTTGTACATTTTACAGTTTTTCTTTGACAAATACAAGAGCAATTTTGGTTTCGTAGATTCCGTTCAGGAATTTTTGATGTTAAAAATTCATCTCGCACAGGTAGGCCGGTCGTCGTAAATGTCGATAAAATCGGAGAATCTTCGGGAGCTTGGTTACTTATTTTACTTAATGGCTGGCTTATGACAGAACGGTTGTTCCATAAACCGAGCTTAAAAAAGATTTCCAGGCGCGTCGGTCTTGTGCGTATGAAGGACCATTTTCCGAGATGTTGTTTTCTACTTGATCTTTACATCGGATTCGTGGCCTTTCCCTTCTGCGTGAACCATCACTTGGCTCGCTTTTATATGCCTTTTGAGCTGGGGCATCTTCATCCATTCTCACAAAATGGCCTAGCCAACATAGTCGCTTCAGCTCAATCCGTCCGACTATGTCGATGTTTGAGAATAGATTGTATAAATCATGGTTCATTCGACTGCGATGCGATATTCACCATCGACGCAGATCGGCCTATAGATTTTTCGGAGGTTTTTTCTCTCAAACACTCTAACATCTGCATCATCTGCTTGAGCAAGTACTAATGCTTCAGATTCATACAACAGCACGGGTAATATCAGCGTCTTGTAGAGTGTGAGTTTGGTCTGGCGAGAGGCTTTGCTTTTGATTTGCTTACTCAGACCATAGTATCATCTGTTTCCCAACACTATTCTCCTCCGGATTTCACAGCTGATGTTATTAGTTTTGTTTATGGCGGTACCGAGATAAATAAAATCGTTCAACACCTCGAAGCAGTAGTTTTCATGTGCCACAGTTGATACCATCAGCTTGGTCTTTTCGCCATTTACTGCCTGTCCCACTTTGACAGACTACCTTTCAATTCGTTCAAAGGTGGCTGTTACCGCTCACAATGTTCGACCCATTATGTCGATGTTGTGGCGTAGGCGAGTAGCATATGCTGTTTGGTGTACAGAGTCCCATTTCTGTTCACATTTGCATTTCGTATAACCTTTTCCAGCAGGATATTAAACAGGTCGTACGACAAACTGTCACCTTGTCTGAATCCTCGTTCGGTATTGAAGGACTCCGAGAGGTCCTTTCCTACTTTAACTGCTGACATTGTACCAAAGTTATCCTGTATAGCCGTATTAATTTTGCAGGAATGCCAAAAGCAGACCGCCACCGGTCTTGAATTGTTAGGCTGGTAATCCATCTGTATCCGCCACCAGGTTTCCATGTTCATCTCTACAGGAGGATGTGCCTGCACCAAAGCCTTCGATTTGGTATCTGTCATCCATTTATCCCAAATTCCTGACGAATATCTGGAAATTTTAACAACTGACAACTTCGATGGGATTCAAATATGCGCTTGATACTGACCACTTCATCGTCTGAAAGTCCTAATCAGCAAACCATTTTGAATAATTTAGGAAGAACCTCCACATTGCTAAAAAAAATATTTCAAAAAAGGAAACGAGATAGACACATGGTTCCTTTTGAGGATATGCATAGAATCACTTTCTATGTCGATTTATGCATGTTCGTTCATCCGTCCGTCTGTGTGTCTGTCCATGTTAAATTGTAAACAAAGTACAGGTCGCATTTATGATTCGAATTGGATGGAATTTGCCACAGCTCATTTGTTTGGCCCAAGGAAAAATCAGTTCAGATTTAGTTATAGCTCCCATATCGACGCCTCCAAACCATAGTATGCTAAGTCGATTTAGCATGTTTTAAAGTTCTTTACGTTTTTAGATACTACGGTCCTTAATTTAAATTCTCTGAAATTTTGGTAATCATCGGCCAATCCAAACCAAAGTTATAAGCAAAAATGTACTTGGCATGGCACGTAAGATATAAGAAACTTCCATACTTTGAGAGCTTCTACTGAAAAACTCACTTTTCAGACTTAGCATACTATTCTTCGGTGCTCCAAAGTCCCTATATATCTCTCGATTTGCGCGAAATTTGGCGCAGCATACTGAACTGAGTCTAGAATGATGTGAGCTAAGTTTCCAAAAAATCGGTTCAGATTTAGATATAGCTCCCGTATATATTTTCGTCCGATTTAAGGTAAATGGTGTACCAAGGTCCCTATATATCTTTCGATTTGTAAGAAATTTGGCACAGCATACTGCATTGAGTCTAGAATGATGTGTGTTAAGTTTCGTAAAAATCGGTTCAGATTTAGATGTAGCTCCCACATATATTTTCCTCCGATTTAAGGTAAATGGTGCAGCAAAGTCCCCAAATATCTTTCGATTTGCACGAAATTTGGCACAGCGTACTGAATTAAGCTTAGAATGATATGCGCTAAGTTTCGTGAAAATCGGTTCAGATTTAGATATAGTTCCAATATATATATATATATATATATATGTATATATACATATATATATATACATTGACATACAATATACATGCAATATACCCAAAGTGGTGAAGGATATCATATAGTCGACCCAGTCCGACTTTACTACTTTCCTTACTGGTTTTTTTTATGTAGTGCCTCTAAATGGTATCACCTGGCCTCTTCCAATAATATTGTATTCCATAAGACTGGAAACAATTTTTGTGTTTTCCGACCATATTATTCTTCTGCAGTCAGTCGTTATATAGCTTTTATAAATTTGGCAAAATCTATCCGAATCTTAACATTATTTTCCGATAGTGCAGGTTTCTTTATTATACGTTAATATACCGACTTTATCAAATATTCGGCATTAATTTTTTGTGTCCAGTATTGCTAAATGCAATCCAAGCCTTGATATTATTGTACTATAGTGCTATAGTTTACTCTGATTAGCATAAAATTCAAAATATATATTTCTCCCATTGTTATTGGCATAACGACACGTTTTTATTTTCAAACTTCTTGTTATGACACTACATATTTTTGTTAACATGTCAAACATTAAAATTATGTGTAATTTCTTTTGTTACATCAAATACTTCAGAATCTCCTCCTCTCCGCAATGAAAACAATATTTTACATATCCAATATTATTTATTCCTTGGAAACGACAACCATTTATTTACAAAGCAACAATATCATATTATTATCATGGGATGGAAAAACAACAAATTCAAAAAAGAAATTTCTAAATTTCTTCGAAATTGTAACTTTTTTTCTAATTGGAAGTTATCGAAGTGTATCTAAGCATAACTAGAAACTGATACTGACATGCCATTCCATTGAACTTTAAAATTTTGCAAAATTCGAATCCCTTTTTTATTCGATTTTTTTTTCTTTGCTTTCATAGCACTAATTGGATGGATGGCTGGATGGACAAATGTTGATATTGGCTCAAATATCAGACAGCCATGGGTGTCAAAATATTTACTCAATTTTGATAATATTATTTACCCATGGCACATGTCAACAGACACAGAGTATAGCAAAACATATTATTTTTTAATATGACAAATATCCCTTTTTTATCCGAAACTAATTTGCGTAGTAACATTGACGTAATGCATGATTGAAATAGAAAAGTTAATGCGTTTCTTTGTTGTTTTCTTTTTCATATAGCAAGTAGATAAAATTATTTGAGTTGCCAAATGGCTTGTTTTAAAACAATAGGCCCCTTTTTTTATAAAGAATGCAAATTAAATTATTCGTTTGCATTTGTCGATTTAGTCCCTTAGTTTTAATATTCTCTGTGAAACTCAAAAGAAATAATATGTAATTTGTTCAAAGAAATAATGTGTTACGATACGTACAAGTTGCGATATGTGTGAATGTGTATTTCATTCTAGAAATTTGCCCAAACTGAAAGATCCATCAAATAAACATTTTGAAACTTTAATAACAATATTTTCTTAAAGTTCGTAAATTTGCACACATTTTCCAATTTCCACACCAAATACATTGCTTTGATTTCAAAAATAAAAATTAAATAAAAAAAAATAAACCACAAAATGCAATAAACTGTAGTTGTGTGCTTCTATACATTTGTCAATGTTTTTATTGTGTAAATAATAAGAAAAGACTTACATTTTATTTGTATATTTAAATATTTATGTATATTCAACACATTATTTTATTTATTTATCACAGAAAACATACAGGATTTTTTACAGTCCATTCCTAGTAACTTATTGAATAGTTCTATGTAAACACATATTCATATTTATTTATTTTTATTTATTGCATTTTTCTCTTTTTGTAATTTAAATATACATTTTTATTTAATAATATTACAAATGTGGTAGTCATTACTTGTTAGCAATTATGTTGATATGTATGTTAAAAAATGCTAATAAAATGTTTCAAAAATATATAATATAATGTATAGTATTTTTTTTTTTGTATTGTTTATACAGGGTGGCCCAAAAAAGACTGAAAGATTAAAAATAACTGTAATTTTTTTTTTGTTTTTATTTGTTATTGATTTTTTTTGTGTTTTTAAATATATAATTCATGGAAATTTTTAAATTTAAGTGTGAAATATAATATCTCTCAAATGGTGTCAAATTTTTTGATAACAAAAATTGACACTTTTAACCCCATTTTCCATTATTGCCCGTAGAGTTTCTGGTTTCAAGTTGCTTATTTCTGCTTGAATGTTGTGCTTAAGCTCTTGAATTGTTTGGGGGTTTGTTGATATACACAACTCCCTTCAAATAGCCCCACAAAAAAGTCTGGATCGGCCAAATCAGATGAACGTGGAGTCCAAGCAAAATCACAATGGAGATTATTCGAATAGCATATTGACCGGCATGTTAGCAGTCGTAACATTGCCCAGGACCATAAAACCATAAAACTGAAATACAAGATTTTTTTTTTGCAAATAGAGAGCAGGACTTCTATGAGAGAGTCATTATTAAGTCACATTTAAAATGGCCACAAATCATACAACAAAACGGTCCATATTTGGCCCAATAATCGGACATTCCGAAGCATGTTTAATTAAGTTCTATAGTTCATATAAAAATAATAAATTTTGTCCCCAAACCTAATATTTAAATTTCATCTACTGAAGGAAGCTTGCTATTGTACGGGCTTACTATTTTCTTTTGCTTATATCACACACGAGCATTAGCAATTGACCGGAATATATATTGATTCCCTTTGGCAAAAGGAGCGGATAGATATTTGTTATTTTCTGAAAAAGGAACTAGTTCCTTAATATAGTTCCTTTGCTGCATTAAATCCCGACTTCTAGATCTTGTTCTTGTTCATTATACCCTACACAACTACGTTGTCAGGGTATCATGGCTTTGTGCAGCCCCAAAAGTTTGTAACGCAGTGAAATATTGGTCCTAGACCCACCTTTAAGTATACCGATCATATCTCATAACTCGATTAACTGGGTCTATCTAGACATGTGTGTCCGTCCGTCCGTCTGTCCATTATAATTTGTAAACAGGATACAGGCCACAGTTATGGACCAATCTTCACGAAATTTTGCATGTAGGATGGGTTCTGGCCAATGAAGACCCCTATTGTTTTTGGAAAAAATCAGTTAATATTTAGAGGATGAAATGGACCAAAAACTTTATTTTTGTCTGATTTTCTGGTCGCTCCATCGTCAAAACATTGCGAATTTTTGCATGGAGAAGGGGATCGGGTCAAAGAATAAGCATGCCTGTAAACGGCTATAATTTGCGGTGATGATCAGATAATAATTTTAGAATGAATTGGACCGAAACTTATTTTTATTGTGTTTTTCAAGTCGATCTATATGCCACAATTATAAGCAGAATATTACACTGGAGAATGAATCTGGCCAACTAATGTGATGGGCTTTTGTAATGATCTGCCACTATTCAGCGGGTCAAGTCAACCAAGACCTTTCAGTGTAAAATGGAAAAAATTGGTTATTATGATATAAATCATAATTCGAAATATATGTCATGGCATGAAATAGGAGCTATTGACCTCTAATCGGTTAAGAGGGTGCAAATATCGCGAAATATTGCCCATTCTTGGAATATAGATCAGCAATAAGGTAGAATTCCGAGGTAGTTGTGTGGGGTATCGTATGATCGGCCCGTCCGACTATACTGCTCCGCTCAATGGTTTTGTTTTTTTGTTAACATAGCAAATAATAAAGTGACGAGCATATGTTTTTGTATTTTTAACAGTGCGACAGCATTTGAAAAACGAACGAGAACGAATGAAGAATATAGAAATAAAAGAACGAGATCAGAAAAATGAACTATAGGAGCTGAAAAAGTGGACCTAGTTCCTATCGTTCCTTTATCGGAATAGTTTCAATGAACTAGTTCGTTCCTGAACTACCCAAATCTATAAAGTAGTGATGGTTTAAACTTGGAATATTTTATATGCAATTAACTGACTATTTTAACATTATGATATCCTAGGAAGTTATTCAATAAACATTATAGCTAGTTATCCAGCTGTTAATTTAGAGTCAAGTTATTGCAGCTATCTATAAACTCACCTATCTATACTCACCTACTACAGTCATTTATTTTTAAACGTTCCTCCTCCAGCTAGTCCACTTTCTATTAGAATAGAAGGTATAAGACAATAAACCATATGTACGAGGTAAACGAGATTTTATTATATTTTTCGTTTTGTTCGATAATAAAACACGTGGAAAGATAACCGAAAGCTTAACACAGTGCCATTTTGTACTTTTTTTTAAGCCCGTAGGCGTGATTAACTTTTTAAATACGTCTTTCTAGTGAGCCGTCCGATGACGAACTGACGTTGGCTATTTGTAATTTGCAGTACACCTGTAAAATAATAAAAAAAATGACCGTACTCAGTTACAATTCTCTGGGATTGTAATTCTTTAAGGCATTTCGTTAACTTGTCTGTTGATTTTTAATCGGTCAACAGTTTCTTTACAATACCAAAATTGGCCAGAACTGAGTCCTCGAGCTTGTAAGCGACGACAGGTCATCAATATTTATATATACAAGTATTTTTTGGCAATAACTAAATTTCTTAAGAGCCTCAAAAGCTTTTTTTACACCGAAAGGGAAATAATACCTGGAGACTCAGATCTTAAACATAGTTTGTCTTGTTTTTTAATAAAAGCATTTGCACCATCGACTAAAACTTTCAGCAAAACTTGAAAACAACCTCAGGACGTTTTTCCCATATTTGTCTCTTGACGTTTTTCTTGACGCACCTTTTTCAAAAGGAACGCTGTCAGCACTAACCTGACTATTATCTAGGCTTCTACATGGTAATTAATTTTAAGCGTATAAATCGACAAATTAAGCTTCCAAATATATATTTTATTACATTATTTTATTAAAATAATTCAAATATCAATAATAAAAAAATATTTGGAATACCAAAATATCGAAAGTGGGTGGAGCCTTTATATGGAAATATGTCAAATTTATCAACATTTTTACCAACAACCTTTTTTATAATCAATAGGTAAACGCAATACCAAAATATCGAAAGTGGGTGGAACCTTTATATGGAAATATGCCAAATTTATCAAAATTTTTACCAACAACCTTTTTTATACTCAATAGGAAAACGCACAGCTTTCTTCTTCGAGATATATTATTTAAGGGGTCCCCCCATTCTCGGGGTCAATTTTTTTTTTAATTCGATTCTACACTAATTCAAGAACGTCCCTACAAAATTTCAAGTGAAAATCTCAAGAACACTTGAAAATATAGCCGATTTATTTTGTCAGCATCAAGTGATGGCGAAAGGGCTTCTCAAACTTCAAACGCGTTTTTCTCTTTTGCGAATGGCGGGCACGATAACTCAAAAACTAATAATCCAATCGATTCCATTTTTTTACACGTTTCTCTGTGAGTGTATAGCTATCGTATGAACTAGGATAAAGCCAATCGGTGAAGATCTTCCTTATTTTTTAACTTGGTTTTTGGTCAAAAATCGACGATTTTCCAAAAATATTTTTTCAAATGTCCGCCATTTTGAGCCATTTGAGAGCGAAGTCAATAATCCTAGTTCATACGAGAGCCAGACATGTACTCTTTCTAACACCGTTGGAATTTTTGGATTCCGATGTTGCAGTGAGGAGTTATCATGCCCGCCATCAAAAATGAGGACTTTTCTTTAATTATAAAAACCAACAATAAAACAATAACAACAAATTTTTGTAAATTATTTTTCTTCTCTTTTAAATCTTCAAATATATATGTGCAAAGTTACAAACCTTAACAAGCATTGGTATTGATTTACAGCCCATTGAAAATCTTGAAAAATTAAAATCGAGAATGGGTGGGGTTACCTAAAGTATTTCTGTAGAAAGAAATATGCTCGAACATTTGAAAAAATACTGCATCAAATTCCGTACGCCAAATTATATGGTCGTAAAGGAAATTGAAATCGGTATATATCTATATGAAATGGAGTAAAAAATAGTCGCTTCAATGGATCGATTATACAGCCATAAAATTGAAGAAACACACAATGAACTTTCTTAACAAAGCACGCATTTTATCGTTTGTATGACGATCCATCGTTAAATTATGGACCAAACTGAAGATATATGACAGAAAAACAAAACACGAGATGTGTGTAAACTGTTAAAACAGCGTTGCCAAAAAGATAATAGCTAAAAAATCCCCTGTATATATGGAATAAATATATAATGTCATGTTTGTAATAAAACTGCAGAATTCCCCCTAACCATTGCTGCAAAATTCATAAAAATCGGTTAAGTATTTCCGGAGTTATTCATATTTCAATTCTACCATGCTCCGAAATATACTTTCTGTTCGATGGTGGGCACCTATTACCAAAAAATGAAAAACACCACAAAACTCGATCTTTCAAAAAGGGAATTTTTTTCTTCATACAGCTACAGTGTGGGTATGTGTAAGTAAATATATTTTACATTGCATGTGTGCATAAATCACATACAATTACACCTACATATCAAGCAATAAAAATTGCATCTCGAGCTGCCCTTTGCCCCTACAAGTATGCTATAATTTTCATACAAAAGCAGACATTATGAAAACAATTTTTGCCTTTTTTAAAATACCGATTTTTGTGTGGTTTTTCATTTTCAGGTAATAGGCGAACAGAATCGAGCAGGAGGGGTATTTCGGACCATCGTTGAATTGAAATACACATATCTCGGCAACTACTAAACCGATTTTTATAAAGTTTCCAGATATGGTTAGAGGAAATTCTGAAGTTTTGTTACATACTGTCAGTCCATATTTTTACAATTATAAAGGGTGATCTTTAAGTTATTATATTTTTGGAAATACTGTTTTTAACAGTTTACAAATATTTCGTGTATTGTTTCACTGCCAAACATCTTCAGTTCGGGCTATAATTTAACGATGAATAGTCATTCAAACAAACAACCCTTTCAAAACATAGATTTTTTATAAAAATGCGTGCTCTGTTAAAATGGTCCACAGCCCGTTTCTTCAATGCTATGGCTAAATAATCGCCCCACTTAAGCGGCTACTCCGTACTTTTTTTACGACCTGGTAATTTATCGAGCGCAGCGTCATCTATTGATGCAGTAGTTGAAAAAATCATAAATGAAAAATTTTATGTCGTGGTTTTTTTGTCATAGCTGTCGAACTACTGCAGATATTGTAAAAAAATTGTGCCATATGAAAGGTAGGAAGTCTGGATATTTCGTTATTTAATTATACATCGATTTCAAATAGATAAACAACTATTGACCTGTCGATCGACAGATACGAATGCCGGGTTATTGAAAACTTGTCCGGCAAATTAGTGTTCCTAATACGAATATTAGTGTTCCTAATACATAATGCAAACAAATAATTACTACTAACGAAGAAACAACCAGCATCAACAACAACAACCGGTGTTCGTATACTCTCAAGTTGGTCCAGCGCTTCTCCACACAACAATACATTTTTCTATGGCAATGTTACGTCTGATTATAGGTCAAGATTTAAAAAAAAAAAAACGCATCAACTAAATCCATACAAGGTCATCTCACCCAAAATCGAAAGCATTTAATAATCGTTTAATTTTATCGTATGTTAATTGCTCCCTCTCCGAAAATGTGGGTGACTCATCACAGCGAATATAATGTAATATGAAAACAAACAATCCAACAGCGACAATTGTATTGGTAAAAATTGCAAATAAAATATTATTATTTAATTATTTCATTTCAACATTCAATTTTTAGTGGGTGTTGTAATGAAGACTTGACTTTCCAACAGTGTATCGGCAAGGAAAAAAAACGGCATTAAAGTCAAACCGCTAACCCGAAAAGATCATTACCAATGTGAGCGATGAAATCCAGTTTACAAGTCTAAACCACAACATTTCAGGGTGTATGAAATGACAATGCTTTAACCATCCATTCATCATCATCATCGTCATGATCATAATCATTGTCACTGGAATAAGCCATAGTTAGTGACGGACTGTCGAACGAACGAACAAACAGTTCATAAGTGTACATGAGAAATTGCATAATATCTGATATATGGTTTTATTTCTTGTTTTGTTTTTTTTTTTATTTTTTTTAACAACAAATAATGGCCGTAACAAAATGCGTTCGAAATGTTTGGTGTATTCCCACTTGAATGAGTCACCTTTCGTTGGACTTAATTGTTTTACATATGCCGAAGCAGTGAGTCATTTACGACTTGTGTGTTGCCCTAACCGATATTTAGTAGTCGGAGGAAAAAATAAAATTCCGAATAATTTTGAAGATATTGTGTTCGAAAATAAATAAAAAACTAAGCAAGATATTTACTTGAAATATATTAAACCAGTGAGCGGGGCAGTATAGTCGGAGGGGCCGAACATATGATAAATTCCCACACAGGGTTTTCTTTAGATTTGTCTTCACTGGCTATAACCTTTTATCCAATTGCTCGATTAACACAAATAAGGCTTCATAGTATCTTTGTTATAGAATCGACAAACCATTTTTTAAAAACTTCATTCAAGTGCTCATTTTAAATCTGTATTATTCACATACAACTTTTCGTATCCTTGTAAATCGTAATAGCTGGACTTATCAGCTTTCATATGACACCAATTTTATTACAAAACCTCAAATAGTTAAAAAGTTATGGAAAGTAAGACGTAACGTCTTACCTATAGAATCCAAACTAAATAAAAAATCATTTTTCGTGTTTTTAATTTAATTATGTATTATTTTTATTTATTTGTTATTTATTTACATAATGTTTAAACATTATTTTTAAAAAACGAGAATTTGTTGGAGTTTGCGGCACCACACGAAAATTACAGGACCTGTAAAGAAAAGTAAAAATATATAAATATGAATATAAATGCAATGACGATAGCCCAAACGATGGGCTATATACCCTAATATGGGAAATATAATTTTTATATAGTAGTCAACATATTTATTTTCTATATGACTTATATATGCTTATATATGCTATGCTGTAATATATATTTCGCGATATTTGGAGCCCCTTGACCGATTAGAGACAGCTTCTATTTCTTATCCTGGTATGCCATAAGATGCAAATTTTGTCATTCTACAAACAAAATTGTTGGTTAATTTGACAAGCTGAATGTTGACCGAACATTATGAAAACAGCCATTCTAATTAGTTTTCCAGATCCTCTTCTCCGTGTAACCACTAGGAACATATACAAAAGTAAACGTTTTGGTCCATTTCATACCCTTAACATCATCGGATCAACACAGAAAATTATAGATGTCGTCCTTGACAACAACAGGAACTTCATGTCAAATTTCAAAGCGATCAATGGACCTTTACGCCCTCTAGTGTGGTAATAGTAATATTAGACAATATCAGAATACATAGACATTGTAAAAGTACATTTACATATACGATTTTAAATCGACTCGATTAACGAAATCCAGAAATACACACATACCCTTAATCATGATATAAATGCCGATCAGCTGATGTTTGTTCGTATACATACAAAATTATTAATTTGCGCCAAAAATATTTGTTTGCAATTTGAAAAAGAATAGAAGAATTACCACAATGGAAATGTTTTTGCAATACTGTGATCGTTTGGAAAGTAAAAAAAAACACCTAAAAACACAAAAATTCTATAATTAATTTTTATTTTCCTTTGATCTGTCATTTTTGTATTTGTCAGCCGTTAAATTTAAAAACAAGCGGCATGTGAAAACAGTTGCAAATTTTGTTACATTGTGAGAGAGTTGTATTTTTTCGTACAAAACCCGCGTTGCATCACAGTAGTATCATGATTTCGATCATGATTTAAAATAAATCCTGCTGCACGATGATTTCAATTTGTGTGGTAAATCATGGTAAATTTAGCCTGATTAAGAAAATAAACCCTGATTCATGATTAAATGTTATATGTAAATCCGCTTTAAGTATTTAAATGTCAATCAATTCTCTTTGTTGAGCCGATATTATTCAAATATTTATTTAAAAATTAAATATACATACATATGTATATCATCTTTTAAAAAATATATTTTAATTTATCATTTATTTTTCATTCCAGGTTGTTGTGAATTGTACATACCCGAATTTTCGTATGATGACAATCGAAAACGATATTCAAATAAGATATTCAAATGACCCGCCTTCAATGATCTATATATATAAAAATGAATTGCTGTTCGTTAGTCTCACTAAAACTCGAGAACGGCTGAACGGATTTTTCTGATCTTAGTCTTGAAATGTTCGTGGAGCTTCAGGGAAGGTTTAAAAGGTGAGAAAAATTCGAAAACCGCGAAAAATTTGCAAAAAAAAAAAAAAAAATATTATGAAAAAAAAATATTTTGAAAACAAATATTCATTTGTCAAATATTGAAAATTTTCAAAATATTTTATTTTATTCAATTGACATTGTAATGAAACTTTTTTTCTGAGAATGCAAAACAATAATAGAGAAGTATACGCGATCATTGTATGTACACGTCCTCCATGAAATTCACGTACATTTTGGGACAAATACAAGGATGAAAATCTGAAGATTCAGAAAAGAGTTCCGATTCTAAGACACATGCCCTAGATTATTCTTCTTGAAAATAATAATAATAGGAACATAGGAACATGTTGTTATTGAAGTACCTAAAATGTACCATTATATGGTGTAGTAGATTGGTGCGTGTAGTAGATTGGAAAACGGGGGGTAAGAACTTCAACATACTGAAAATTAAACGAGAAATATGTATGGCGCCTTTTTATTACATTAAGCCAAATCCATGATCCATCCATTCCGTCAAATTCTTTACAAAACCGAAATTGGCGCGGGACCCGTATGTAGGAGCTATACAAAATTTGGTCCTGAATAGAAATGTTTCCGCAAATGTGTTTTACCCTTTCAATATCACGGAATGATATATGATATGAATGACATACGATACTACAATGGGTATGGATGGATACTAATACCACATGAGAAAATACCGAACAATAAGAGTATATCATTATATGTATATCAATATATGGAGCTACCCGGACCAATTTGCACCAATGTTGATAATTTTTTGTAAACAGGTTTTCTTCATCCAAAATAAAACATTACAGCACTTCGGCTGAAACACTCCCTAAATGGGGATATCCCGCCGTTAAATGGGGATATCCGAATACTTGAGTCAATATGGAAAATTCTAATTAGGGAGAATTTCTGCCCAATAAGTATCCCTAATATTAGGTTTGGGAAAAAGAAATCCATTAGACCGGTGGAACGATCGAATTTTACAGGTATGTCGTAACATTGTCCAGGAGCTAAAAATTAAACCATTCACACAAAGCTGGATTAAAAAAGAAGCTCAATGTTTGGGTGCCACAGCAATTTATAGAAAAAAATAATAGGATGGATCAAATTTCCATCTGCGAAGCCTTGACCAAACGGAATGAGATACTCTAATTTTTATAAACGGATGGTGACTGGAAATGAGAAATGGATCACGTACGATAACCCTATGCAAAAACGATTGTGGTCAAAGAACGGTGAAGCACCTCAAACGGTGACCAAACCAGGAAGGTTCGGCTATGCATTTGGTGGGACTGGAAGGGGATTGTTTATTATGAGTTGCTTTCATATGGCCAAACGCTAAATTCTGATCTCTACTGCCAACAACTGTACCGTTTGAAGATAGCAATTGACCAGAATTGGCCAACAGGGGAGGTGTCGTGTTTCACCAGGACAACGCTAAGCCATCTTATGAGTAATATCAAATGTATGTGCAAATATAAAATTTATATTTTAAATTGTGGAGGGAGCAACAAAACTCACTCATAAACATCAAATTCGGTTTTGTAATGTTACCCTATGTGTGCTCTGATAAATACCACGATGTTACAAAAATATATACAAATCACCTTATGATGGAGGGTATAAAAACAACCTAAAATGCCGAAAATTATACATCAACAATATTGTTAGGCAAGACAACAAGGAAGAATTGCCATACAAAAGAGACCAAATAAGACGTTTAAGTTGTTAAGAACATTTTTTATTAAATTTAATATTATATATATATATATATTAAATGTATGTATGTATTTTATACAAAGAATATTTGATAAAAAAAATCCTATGCGTGCTACATATATTTTTGTGATGACGTCACAATTTTCCATTCACCTGGTTTTGTGCATTTTTTGGGCAATTATCACTAAAATACCAGGCGCCCAGAATAAAATAGAAAGTAGCCCGCAAAAAAAAAATACAAAATTTGTAGCATAGTTTTAGGCGCCCGATTTAGTTTTGTTGGTAGGATGTTGTCCGATTTTTTTTGCTGGCAACTTGCTGTTTATTCTGCACGCCTGGTATTTTAGTCAAATTTGACCAAAAAACACACTATATTTGAGATTTTTTAATTCATTGGGAGCAGAGTAGATATGTGACGTTACTGTTTTACGATTAAATTCTAAGCAGCTAATATTACTATGAAAATAACACTGAGAACCCCCACTAAAAGATGTTTTATATGTCCATAAGTAAATAAAAAACTTTTTTGTATATTTTTAAGTTTGTTTATTTGTTTTAATCCAATAAGCAATCATGAGTACATAACCAAAAAATGAACTACATATACTATTTACTTGTTAGTCATTTATACAGTAGTAGTGTACAGCACTAAATGATGAATAAAGCCAGACTTAAAGTTTGGAGTTGCTATTTTCTTTCGGAAATTCCTTAAGCATTGGAATTATCCTGTTCTCTCAATCATAAAATTATATACTTAAATTTATCATTTATTTTTCATTCCAGGTTGTTGTGAATTGTACATACCCGAATTTTCGTATGATGACAATCGAAAACGATATTCAAATAAGTTGAAACTATGACCCGCCTTCAATGATAATTATATATTTTGGAATTATCCTGTTCTCTCAATCATAAAATTCTACAAGGAAGGATTGCCATACAATAGAGACCAAATAAACGTATTATTTGGTATCTATAGCTGTTAAGAACAATTCTTATTAAAATTAATAATATATATATATATATATATATATTAAATGTATGTATATATTTTATACAAAGAATATTTAATAAAAAATCTAATTTACTAAAGAACATATTGATTGTTTTTATTTACGGATTCAAATACGGTAAGTATGCTCCTATGCGTGCTACATATATTTTTGTGATGACTTCACAAATTTTCTTTCATCTGGTTTTGTACATTTTTAGGCAAATTTCACTAAAATACCAGGCGCCCAGAATAAAATAGAAAGTAGCCCACAAAAAAAAAATTGTAGCATACTTTTAGGCGCTCAATTTTTTTTGGCGGGTAGGGTGTTGCCAGATCAAAATTTTTAGAAAATTTTATTTTTTTGGCTGGCAACTTGCTGTTTTATTCTGCGCTCCTGGTATTTTAGTGAAATTTGCCCAAAAAAATATAATTTTGGGGTTGGTTTATTCATTGGGAGCCAGAATAGATATGTGACGTTACTGTTTTACGAATAAATTCTAAGCAGCTAATATTAAACTAAGACTGAGAACCCCCACTAAAAGATGTTTTAGATGTCCATAAGTAAATAAAAAACTTTTTTTGTATTTTTTTAAGTTTGTTTATTTGTTTTACTCCAATGAAAAAGTGCATATTAAGTACATAAAGAAAAAATTAACTACATAAACGACTTATTTTATAGTATTTTATACAGTAGTAGTAGTGCACAGAACAGAATGATGAATGAAGTCAGGCATAAAGTTTGCAGTTGGTATTTTCTTTCGGAAATTGCTCCAACATAACATGCATCCAGAGTTAGACAAATAAACTAAGTGGCAAACTGCGGACTTTCAGCTCCGTAACATGCATCATGATTGAACTTCGGAGAAACATTTTGGGACATATAAGGAATTAAATTTCAAAAAATTCAACATAACTGCTTTGGTAGTCCTTGGAGAAAGGGGATTTCTATAAAAATCCACTATGGCTGCTCCAGTGACCTTTAAAACAATGGCTACTCCCACTTTCCTAAAAAAAAAATAAAAAAAGACATTTAAAAAATCGAAGAAATATTTGTAAGAAAACTTCACATGCAAAATTTTTAAGAAAATAAAATGTTTATAAAAATACCGGTTTAAAGCGAAAATATTGAATATTGCAGGTCCTTTAAATCATTAATCATTAAAAAAAAATCTGAAAAAGAAATGAGCAAGGATTTTATAGGACGTAGGTTTAAAAAAATCGAACACCAAAAATTGTTTTTGAATTTTTATAAAAATATTTTTTCCGGAAACACGCTTAGGTGTTGGTTTATTTAAAAATATTTACTTCAGGGTCGACATATTTGTAAACCTCACAAAAGCTTGAATTTTGCACACATATTTTTTTCAAGGACTCAATTTAGGCGTGGATTAAAAAATATATATTATTTAAGGAACTTTTCAACTTTTTTAGGGAATGTATATAGAAGTAGGCCAGTATTGCGTCTACAAATTATAATGGATTGTCGGACTAACACACAAGTGTATATAGACTTAGCTAGTCGATATATGGCGATCAGTATATTAAATGTTGGGTCCCGGACCAATATTTTGCTATAATTCCCTTACAACATAGTTGTGTATGGTATAATTAAATAATATTTTTTTTAGAATCAGAATAATATTGTTTACCTAAAAATCGAACAGTTAATAATACTAACCATTCGACTGTAGGGTAATGTAAACATAAACAATGTCTTCGAATGCGTATTTAGTCAAGGCCCTTAAAAACGTCACTTCAAACGTGATTCGATATTTTGGCCAACAAAACATCTCTTTTGGGCTGAAGCTCTTGGCCACGCGTTCCCCTTTAAAATTCTCATGAAAAAATATAAAATTTGTTTTTTGGTCACTATTAATAATTTAATGATTAAACTAAATCACTATATTTGACTGCAAACATGGTCTGGGTATTTGTGATTGTGTGAGAATTGTAAAATCCCAACCTACCTCAATGTGAATTTGGTTAAGACACACAGCTCGGTATCTCTTATACGTGAATTAGGTTTATAGTATTAACAAAATGATTATGGATGAATGGAATAAATAAATGGATTGTGTGGTCTTATACGTAGTAGATATTGTTGGTGTTGATGTGTCAGAGTGTGTCGATTGAAAACTTTTGAGATTTTTTTAGTAGGAAATTACTTGTATGCATAGTATTTGCTCTTTTTATATTTTTGTTTGGGTTTTTTTCTTTTGCTCAGTTTACTTCTCATATTTACCCTAACCATAATAAGTTCGTGGTGTTGTTGTTGTTATTGTGTTGGTTTTTTGGGTTTTTACCAATATCATCATTATTACTTCTCTGTGTCTGAACAACCAACAACATCATGATGTGATTTCATGTTGCATTTGTTGTTGTCGTCGCCGTCGTCGATTGTGTGTCTTGTATAAAACCATTGTTGCCGGCAATTGGTGTCCACAGTTCAAAATTATACATCAGTTAAGGTAGTTACATCAACTGCCAAAAAATCTAAACTTTGTCAATAAGGACCAAAAAACTCCTGCAAAACGGTAGAGAGCAGCATCAGAAAGTAAGTTTTGTGTTGTGTTATGTAATGCTAAAGAATTAACAAGTGTTTTAAAAATAGTTTTGATAATTACATAGAAAAAATGTAAAGTGAATTTCGAAATGTTTTTGGACAAGTGGCACATTTTCTTGTTGTGAATAATTAAAATGTTTTCTGTAAATTAAATGAAACTATTTTGAATACGAAAAAGTAAATGCAAAATTATATACCGCAGTAAAACTTGGGACTTGAGCAGAAAAATATTACAAGTTGGTTATGGTGAAATGTTGGCACTGCTGCAACATATATTTTTTGTTAATTGTTAGTGTGTTATAACCTTAAACCAAGATAACAAATTTGTGCATTGCAGTTTTTGTTTTTTATTTTATGCACATTTTGAAAACGGAGTAGAAATTAATTGCACAGGGATTCAGAGGGCGCACTTTTCAAATTTTCCTGTGTAAATTTAATATGTAAAAAAATCTTTAGGTTCGACAGAACTTTTTATTTTCTGCATGTAAATTTCAAATTTCTTTATATCGGTCGGGACCATTGTATGGGGTCATATCTTTATAAATCCGAAAATCATGTGAGACCTTTTTGAATGTGATATGTTCAACTAATTAATCAGTTTTTTTTTTTTTAATGGGACAAAGACCTTCACAGCGCCGAAATTGGTGCGAAAACTATGAGTGGGAGGAAAAGTGGCTTTGTCAAAAATGGACCTTAACAAATGTTCCGCAAAGATTTTTAAATAAGAGCTTTGCCAGAACATGAACCTATATAGAACATTTTCTCCAGAAATATCTTTCATGTTATCAAAATATGCACATTTTGATACGGTACGGTTTTATGGAAGCTATACCAAAACATGGACCATTATATTATATTAGTTTGGGGAAAATGAAATTCATTATTTTTATATAAACATGATTCAGAATGTCCGATTTGGTGCAAATATGCACCGTTTTGTTGTATGATTTTTTGTCATTCTAAAGGCAACTTTATAATGCCTCTCTCATAGAAGTCCTGCTCTCTATTTCAAAAAAAAACTCTAGTACATAGTCGATTTTCGCAATCCTCCCTAGATACAAATTTTTTAATCATTAAAGAAATTTTGGAATGCAAGAAAAATACGATAATCGTTTGGTGCCAAGTCCGGATTGTATGGCGAATGCATTAAAACTTCCCAACCAAGTTCCCGAAATTTCTGGCGAGTCACTGTAGATGTATTTGGTCTAACGTTGTCCTGATGGAACACGACAGCTCTCCTGTTGGTCAATTCTGGTCAATTGCTATTTTCAAACGGTGCAGTTGTTGACAGTAGAGATCAGAATATAGCGTTTGGCCCCATGGAAGCAACTCATAATAAATAATCCCCTTCAATTCCCACCAAATGCATAGCAGACCGTCCTGGTTTGGCCACAGTTTGAGGTGCTTCACCGCTCAACGATCGTTTCTCATCTCCAGTCACCATCCGTTTAGCCAATGATGCGCAAATGGAAATTCGATGCATCCTATTTTTTCTGTTAATTGGTGTGGTACCCAAACATCGAGCTTCTTTTTGAATCCAGCTTTGTTTGAGTGGTTGAAAACAGTTTAGTGGTCGATTTTTAGCTCCTTTTCTCCGATTTTTTCGACATTTTCATAATGGATTTCTTTTTCCCCAACTTAATATTATATTTTCAATCCCAGACATCCCTACGTATTGTGATCTTTATTGGGATTTCAATATATTCGTCTGCAGAGTTTTATCCCGATAAGAATATGTACCTTATGGGTCCCCAATGAATTTTTCAAGGCGTTGCCAAAGGAATGACAAATTTAACATGGTGGAAAACATAAAAGTCACTAAATACGACAAGTTTGGAACATCTAATCTCAAATCTTCTTAGTACAAACCTGACACTTCGTTTCGAAAAATAATTTAAATCCAATCACAAAACTATTCATTTCAAAAAATCCCTATCTCACTTTTCACAACATTAAATCCCCTTTTGTTATTGTTCTTCTGTTTTTTCTGATCTTATAAAAAATAATAATAATAAAAATTCCTTTACAAGATTTCTTTAAAATTTTATTTTTCAAATTTTCTCTGTCATCTTTTGACAACGAGATGTACATACCAGAAGAAAAGTTTTCTGAACAGCATAGAGACAAAAAAATCCACTTACAATATGGCTAATATTTTACATCACCTACGGAATTTTTCAGAATCATGGCATATTCTCCTTTGTCCCTTGCGCTTACCTGTAAACAATTCTATTTAATTTCCAACGAGTGTCGTTCGTTTTGCAGTTTGCACAGTTAACTTTGGCATGATGTTTGTTCATTGTTTAATTTGTTTTCAGACCTCTCTAACATTCTGCTTGACAATAATCCAATTCTGAAGATGCCATATGGCAGTGTCAGCGTGTATATGGTATTCACATCTTTCACTTCTGATTAATTTTCATTATGTCAACTTCCTTTGTCAGTGTTTGTTGGTGGGTGTGTGTGTGGGTGGGTGAATGAATGAGTGGCATTGTCACCCAATATTAAAACACCATACTCTCACACACGCACACACACCCAAGGGAAATTTAAACAAGAACAGAAAAGCTGGTGACGTGCAAAAAGGCTTCTTTGCAAAAAATATATATTGTCTACCAAGATATAAAAATATTTACTTCTTGAAGAATTTTTTTTATTATGTTAAAGGAAGAGAGCAGAGAGAGAAAAAACAACAGAAAGTATTCCCTTCACGTTTCCATATTTATACGATTTTTCCCTACATAGTCCCTAATTTTAATACAATACCATACTGATGTGGTTTCCTGTTATTTTTTCTTCTTCTTCTTCCATCCATTTTTTCTCATTATACAAAAAAAAAACTTGTCCGTCTTATCATAAGGTGGGAGGGTGGCTTCATTTTATTTTCAAAGAGGAGATACGCATTCATATTGAAGGTATTTTTCAGCTCAACATCCGTTGGGTAAATATTTCTTTTTCATTTCAAATGTAGAAGAAAAAAACGAAAACTGTCATACATAATTAATTAGATTTCGGGCAAAATATATATTTTAAATGGATTTTGGGGATACCTAACAAGAAAATGCCTTTAAAATATGCTCAAATGTATTGCAAAATAAAAATAACCACAAAAGACCAAAAAGCAAACAGTTCTCTTGGTATATACTTTGTTATTGTATCATTTCTTCACTTGGTTGGCATTTGTGAAGGTGGTGTTGTATCTCCTCAAAAAGACTTCAAAAAACAACAAATTGCAAAAAATGGATTTTGTTTCTTTTTCACGCTTTTTACCTTTTCTTTATGTAAATACTAAGCTGTGAATTCATTCATTTACTCACTCATCTATTAGGTTCAATGAATTGTTGATTTATTCACCGAGTGTGAAGATCACCGAACATAAACAGTTGTTCGTAACCCAATTTTTATTTTCAAGGTTAAGCCCGGTTTTCAAAGTTTTTTTGGAGAGTGATGACCTTCCATTTTCACTTAATTAATGGAATTTGTTGTTGTTGCTTTTTAGGTTAGTTTTTTTTTGTGATTCATATCTAGTTTTTGGGATTTGTGGCTACACATTTTGCCGCAATATTTCTTTATTTTAATTTCTCCATGATAGTAACTTTTACTTCAAGTATACCTTTTTAATTTCGATTGCATTTGAAAATCTTTACTAATACCAAAAAATATATATTTCAATGTTATTTTTTGTACATTAAGCAAATGTTTAAAAAAATGTAAAGTTCTAAGATGTACCCCCAAATTGTTAGTTTGGACCCATTCTCAGGGTCAAATTTTTTTTTAATTTATTTAATTCAATTTTTATTTCAAATCGGTGATTACGAGTATAAGGCGACAGCTAGCCATCACCATGTACTTCAAAAATGTAGTTGTGTGATCGTGGATATCGTACAAAATACGATATCGAACTACATGCCATAATGAATACGAAATAAAAATGAAGCGCATGCGTACAATCTCTGTAAAATTTAACAGAAATGTCAACGTCGAAATTAACAGAATTAGAATTAATTAATGAAATACTAAAGCATACTTTTGGGGATAGGTGAAATACACAATATTTATATCTTGAAAATCGTAGAGAGGATGTTGCCCAAGAATTAATATGACTGCATTGAAAATGATATGCTATTATTTAAATGTGTTCACGTCGAGATGACATGGGCTGGAAACGTTGCCAGTGTATGAAACAGGGATAATCTTATTGTATCTCCATACCAAGTAGTAACGACTTTGAAAAAAAAGAATAAATAAATAAAAATCTAAGGCCCTTTTTTTAATTTGTCCCTTAATTTTACACACATGTATATGTGGGACAATATCTCCATCGCAAGTAGTAGCAATTTTGAAAATTTATAAACTTTATTAAATTTTGAAGATAGGTACTATCTAATATGGTTCCACAAAGGATTTAAAAAGTGTAAATATCTTCCAAACCCAGTGTAGAATCCGATATGATCCGAATTTTGATATATAATAATTTTACCATAACTTCAATCACCTTCGAGTGGCAAACAACTAAAATTTAAATCTCATAAAATTCAATATGTCTTGAAAATTGATTATAATAGTTTTTCTTTCAAACTTAAATAAGTTGCACAAATAACCGATAAACTCCGACTCTTAAAAACTATTCACAATAGCATTCCAAAGATAACTGTGTTCGGTCATATGCTGAGATACTTTCTATCTACCTATTTTTTAATACATAAATATATCCATTTGTCCAACTATATCTGAAATGTTCTTAATCTATATTTTTAAATTCAAAATCAAAATTCATTATCAAATATCTTGTATTTTAGTAAATCTAGAATATGAATCGTATCTTGTTTACAATTTGTATTTCTCTTTCTCCCACCCATATTTAATTTACCATTCCTCTTTTTACCGCCCACATGTCCTTAATCCATATTCTTAAATTCATCATCAAATATCTTGAATATGCATCTACTTTTAGTACACCTAGGTATTCATATGACATTTTATCATGCTTTCAATTTGCATTTCTCTTTCTAACGCCCACATTTCACACCCTACCCAAATTTCATAATGGAAGTTTCTATTATACTAAAAAAATCAAATACTATCCAAAAAGCAAATCTACATCATCGACACCATGACCCTCACCAACACCAGCTATCCAAATGGTGTCCAAATACTTCGTACAGCATCAGCCCACCAAATCTCTAATATCGCACACAGCATCAACGGTAACATTATTCATTCAAAAGCCAACAGCATACATGTGTATTGGATGCTGTTGAGTGAATGTCTGTCTGTCTGTTAACAAAGAAATCATTGAAGTAATGTCAAAGTGTCTGTCGGTCTAACTGTCTATTTGTCTATTGGACAATGGCAGAGCTATCACATGCTTTTTATACAAAACTTTTACTTTCATTTTTATCTGACGTATTTTTTTCTCCATTTCTCCATTTCTGTTTTGTTTTGCTCCTCTACTATATTATGCTTTGGGTTACGTGTTTTCTATACACGTGTGTGCGTTTTTGTTGA
Organism: Musca vetustissima; assembly: GCF_032173495.1. Classification (NCBI taxonomy): domain Eukaryota; kingdom Metazoa; phylum Arthropoda; class Insecta; order Diptera; family Muscidae; genus Musca; species Musca vetustissima. The sequence continues at coordinate 110,361 of NW_026879717.1, read as the reverse complement.
TTTTTTCACTTAAATTTTGGCCTTGTCTTTTTTATAATGGTTTTAAAGTGATGCCAACAAATATTGTTTATTTTTGTTGCTTTGTCTCAGAGTATCAAAGTTTGCTATGATACGCCAACCAAGATAAACTTTTCTCTAACAGATAGCAAACTGCATGTTAAAGACAATATTTTTTACTTGTTTCCAGAATTAAGTTTCACTGGAAATTTTCAAGTAGTTTTTCCTCTCAAAAAAGGTTAATTAAATAAACCAAGGGAAGGTTAAAACATAACATAGGTTGCTTGAATCTGATGATGGGTAATAAATCAAATTTATGCAAAAATGTCAGAGTTTAAAAATGTCAAGAGAATTTATTTTTGATGTTATGGTTAATCAGCTGGGAAGCATACTGCTTGGATAGTGGAGAATTGTTACAAAACTTGGTCTGGTATTGCAACCACAGTTTAAAAAAAAAAACTATGTTATAACCGAAAATAGCATGCTCGCGAATTTTGTCGAGGTGGATATCGAATATAAGCACTGGCTGTGAGGCAAAGATTTGACCCACTATGGCTGTGAGGCAAAGATTTGACCCACTATGAAAACATATTATATCAAATGTTTAATAATGTTTGGTCTACTAAATTAAGCCCAATTTGGTAAAAAACGAGCCCAAGCGGCACACAAACATTGGTCCTCTTTTAAGGAACCTCCTTAAAGAGTTGACCAAAATTGAAAGATTTGGTACCCAATGAAAACCCAATTGCCAAATCACAGCCAATTCGAATGAAAAAATTACAAAACATTTTTGAAAAAAAAGATCGGTATTTTGGAAGCTATGAGTAGGGGCAATATATGGGCATATACTTTGTTCATACCATACCACACTTCACTGAACTCTCTGCATTTCATTTGAAATCGGTGAGGAGACAAATCAGCTGGGGCGGCATTCTGTTTGGATAGTGGAAAATTGTTACTAAGTATAGTCAGGAATTGTAAGCACATATGATTGCGAATTAAGTCGAAGTGGATATCGGATATCAGCACTGGCTGTGAGGCAAGGTACATTTTTTGGAAGAATTTAATTATTTTTGTACGATATCGAGAAAATAGTATAAATTTGTAGATTCTTCTTGTACGAGAACCGGCCAACTGGAAACCCACTTTTTTATTTTTAGATTTTTTCACAGATATTATTCCTAGAATGTTTGATATTACCAATGAGTTACATTGGTCCACGTCTTGACATAGATCCCATATAAAAACCCCGCCCCATTTTCGGAATTCAAAGGTTTAAGTCACATTCTTTTACAGTGAAGTTCTTGTGGATCCATGTTTTGTTATAGGACTCATATAAAGTTCCAACACAATTTGGGAATTTTTAAGGTCTAGAGAGTTTTGGAGAGTGACAAACTACTTTACAGAATATTTTCCCATATTTTCATATAGGTCCATGTTTTATTATTGCTCCAAATTTGGATATTTTGAAGGTGAATGTGATTTGCTATTCCAGATTCTTGGTGCATAAAATATTTCTTACCAGAAGATATTCAATCTAGCTTCATGTTTTGCAGAAAATGGTCGATGTCGGTCCATGCATTGACATAACCCCGTATAAAGGTTAATTCCATTTTTCGGTATGTTGAAGGTTTTAGCAGAATTTCCGCCTTGAAGTAGTTCGCCATTCTGCTGAACAAAAATACTTCTTCCCAGAAAATTTTCAATGTAGGCCCGTGTTTTTTATTAGCCTCCACTTTAATGGTGCCGTCCCATGTCCAAATTTCAATCCAGAGTTCTTCTAATACGGCATTTAATTTTCTCAGACCATAAAACACATTATAGCTTCAAATTTTCTAATAAATATCAACACAATTTTAAAAATTTTGAAGTAACTGCATGTTTAAGGGTATGTCCAAACCTAACGACTTTATATATAGTTTTTTTTATTTTTGAATATCTCCAATTTCCTCAATGGACATATAATTGTATTTTGTGAATTTTTATTCCATTTTTTATCGTAGCATATGACTCTTCAGTTGATTACGACAAGGCACTGTCTTCAGCTGAGAGCATTTATTTATCGGTATAACTGACTTAATTCTCTCTTACTTGTTCTAATTTAAAATATGCCCATTGAATACATACATTTTCTTTATTGCACCCTCTGTAGTATTTCATATGGCAGACAATTAAGAAATTTCATAACCATGTTAAATGGTATTATAACTGTATGCAAGTTATGGTTATGTAAACATAAGACTAATAAACGGCAAAAAGCAAAAACATCACACTGGCCATTTCATTATAAATATAAAATAGACCATGCAAAGAATTAAAGATTATTAAAGAAAAAAAAAAGAAATAAACTTTGTATGAGCAGCGTTACTTATAAAAACGATAACAAGTTCATTAATAAAAAAAGCAACCAAGTTTTACAGCATACATTTTGAATAGCAATCATAAACAAAAGTCTATAAATGCCAATCATTATCAGAAAAAGAAAATAAACACCTTAAAGGGATTTAATCGTATTTTTTAATTTTTAATTACTTCATGCCTCAAAGCAACAACTTAAAATCGAACTGGCCTGACACTTTTTTTTTAAAATTTTGTGACTTTTTGTACCTCATAGAATTACGCTTATTATAAAAAATCATCAAATTTTAAAAAAAAAGTGTCATTAAATGCAAATGAAATTGGAAAGCTGCCTGATGTTAAATCAACAGTAGCAGCAAATGTTGCTGTTTTTGCTTCTGATGATGGTTTCCCTTCAACACAAATACTGAATAACAAAATGAACATTACACATTTTTGCAGACCAAATAAGACCGATCGCACGAAAAAAACTAAACCCAAAATAAAATTAAATACTCTCTGTTGTGAGTGCAAAGACCAAGTATTCGAACGAACAAACAAACCGACCATCCCATCCATCCATTCAACCAACCAACCAACACAGTGATGTTGGCCAAATTCATTGCATTACGTTTTAGTCCAACTTGAACATTGCTATAGTGAAATTCTCTCACCAATAACCATCATCAAACCGATTGAAACGACGGCGGCGGGCATACCGCTTTATATCGATAACCGTTATTGATTGATTATTTTGTCGTTTGTTGTATTTGTTGTAACAGCATAGATATTTTGTTGTTGATCAAAAAGCAAAGTAAAATTAAAAAACGAAAAAGAAAACAAGATACAAAACTATTAAAACCGATAGAGATTAAACGTTAAACTTGAAAAGCAAAAAAAAAAACGAAAGATTTTCATTGTGTGCATGTGTATGTAAGTGCAAGTGTTATTTAGTTTTGTGATGTGATGCTGCTTAAAACGAGTTATTAAAGTTTTATTAACATTGCTGGATTAAGCGGTGCAAGAGCCTTGTGTTGTAGACTGACAACTATTTGTGACAAGTTTACAAAAAATGAGAGTAAATATGACAAGTGAGGTATATATAACGAATTTGTTGTGGGTTCATTCGCATATTTCCCATTTAGTTTCAAGCAAAGATGTTTTAGTTGGGGGCCTGACCAACTATGACATCTTTGTGTATCGGAACCATAATTAATATCTAATTTAGTAATACCATATAATGAAGTTTTTATAACTGCCGACTTTTTTTTAAGTTTTCATACCAAGTTGAGCCAAAATTCGAAAAAAATTATTTTAAGTCTTCACTCGTATCACTTATAGATATCTGAGTAGGAAAAATCGTTGGGTTTCAAATAAATTATAAGAAATTTGGACATATATTAAAAAAGTTCTACCAGCAGGCCTTCTGAGAAGACGTAATATCATGCTACGTTAATTTCCGATGGAAAAAAGGAATAGAGCCTTCAAAATATTTTAATATAATACGCCATATCGGATGGAAGCTTTGTCCAAACATAGAACAGGAGGTTGTTTATCGACCAAAAATTAAAATACAATACAAAATCAAATATAGGTTGGAAATGATTTCAATCGTTATTGTAAAAGCCGTACGGGAACTTCAAAATGTTTAAAATTGATTTGTTATGTGACTATAATCAACATGACACTATATATGTGCGACCTCCCATATAATAATCGGAATATAGGCAAAATTAACAAATAAATAAAGGTATTATGTTCAGGATTGTTTAACACTTCATATCATCCACCATGGACAGTTAAAATACCTAAATTGAATCTGAAGTTTTATATGGAGGATATGCCATGATATTTTATTGTCAGGAGTTTTTTTTATCATCTGATGATGGTCTTTTAACATACCAAAAATGACGAGCGAACTTTGTATGGGTGGTGTGTAGAAGCTTGGACTAAAAATTTTCTATATGGCGAAATACAGTACCTTCTGTTGGACCATTTTATGGGGGGAACATTTGATACCAAATTAGAACCCTTAATATCAAATTAGAGACAATTTGTTCGAAAACGTTCCCAAAATGCTGAATAATTAATAGGACCTACCATGAAATTTTAGCAACCGTATTATCTGATAAGGCCTCCAAATCCCGAAAAAAATTGATGCACGTTGAGGACCTAAAATACCAATAGTGTAAGAAAAAAACTGCCAAAAGTGCAGAATATTGGGCACACATTTATAAGGTCGCTAAACAAAAAATCAGACCAATATATACTACTACAACCACGCTATTACTACCGCGCTTTTTGTGCTAGGCTAAGAACTTTCCGAACTGTCCTCGTATATGAGCTCTATTTTAAATATTTTGAACTCTATACGGATTATAACATACAGAAGTACGTGGATAAATCGACACGGATTTTTTCGGATCAATAATAGGTACAACAAATGGGCTGTCCAAATTTGAATGGGAATTGCATTCCTATAGCTCTCATTCAATTCACTATTTTCTACGAAACCTTAATAATCATTGACAAAAACTTTAAGTCACACATTTCAATACCCTTATTCGCTACCAATATTCCAGTGGACAAACAAACATATGTTGACTTAAAACATTTTATTTATTTCCGCTTTGGGGCCCTTTCGCCCACCTTCCGAAGAAAAACAAAAACGTTTTTCCCCTACAACCATGTACAATAAAAAATATAAAGCTTACACATAGATTTATAGACGCTATGGGAATTACAATTTAACACAGAGTTTTCCATGAATATGCATCTGAGGCGACATCACCACACATTGGTGTGGTATTTTGTGTGTGGTCGAAACCAAAGATTGGCGGGCTCTGTTTTTGGAAAAATGATTATGGTGGCAATGATTCGTTATGGCTTAAAACGAGTTGTTTAAATACGTTTATATTTTTTTTCTCATTCATTCAATGATCTTATTTGTATGCCTGCTTGCCTGGGCGAAGAAAGTGTGTCAGGTGGTGGTATATCATGAGCACATATGTTGTTGGTGTACCAACACCAAACACCAACAATCGTACATATGTACATGTATACAACTCCTGATGAAGAAAAAAAAAACAAAAACAACACCATAAGCTCCATAACAGGCAACATCAATCGTGGGCATAACGAAGTTTTGAGTTTGTCAACGATTTCAGTCGCACCACCAAATCCAAACAGTATTATGGAAAAATACCCCGACACAAAGAGTTCCACTTGGAACTCTTACAACTTATGGCAACATCCGCCGCTTTCAAACTAAACTGAAATTCCAAAACAAAAAATACAAAATGTTCGCTGAAATTTATGTTGTTGTGATCAAAGTGAAAACCAGACATATCACCAACAAAAAAAGCCCGAAAGGCATATAAAACCATTTTAAACACTATAACAAATAGTTTCAATGGCAGCAGCAGCAACAACAACAACATCGGGAGCGTTGGATGCTGTAGCATGAGTGTAAACACCGGTTTTGGCCAAAGTCAAAATGTGATTAAACTTTATTAGAAATCAATTAAATTTATGCATATAATCAAGTTGAATACAAATGTGTGTTGGTCGCCGTTGTTGTTGTGGATGTTTTCGTTTGTGCTGTGCTGGGAAAGTTTTTGTGTGTGTCTCTTGGCTTAATATCATGGGGGAAAAGAGTTGATTCTCAAGATGTTTTGCGAGAGAAAATAATTTAAATGAAAAATATAATTTATCTCTGACATTTGAAAAATAAAAATGATTTGTGTTCAAAACAATTGCCAACTGAAAGCCCAAAAAAAAAATAACGTTTGGAACAATAAGCAAATTAGTATTGTTGGACGGGATGGAATGTGTGGCTCTGGAGGTATCAAAAAAATTGGAAACACATTTCATATTTTCGAAATATTTGTTGAAGGGGTCTTCAAAAGAATATAAATTCTTGATCGGAATAAAAATAATATAAATTAATTATAAATAATTTTCAAATAACGGTTCTAGACCATTTTGGCTATTTTTAAGGTTTTAGTCACACATTCAAACCGAAGGGTCTAAAATTTGGAATTCCGTTTATTGGGGGGTGATAAATACCTTTGCTGAAAATATTCGATATAGGAAGATCGATATTGAAGATCGCACGCCAATTTTCCAAACAAAGTGTTAGTTTTTTTAACATTCCGGGTTTTTGGTGGGTAAAAGTTGATTTCTTGACATAGCCACCAAATATTTAAAACTTTGTCTCATTTTCGTTATTTTAAGGCCCAGTCAAAGAGACAGTACTTTGTATTATCCTATCCTATTGTTTCAAGCTATATGGCTTTTAGGAGACATTTTGAATGCTCGGCAGAATATAGTCTCAATTTAAAGGCTTCGTCTCATGCTCGTTGTTTTCTTAGAGAATAAACATCGCATATCCCACCAGCTACAACGACATAGCCCCAAATTATCCCCAAATGTCCTGAAAATTCGGACCAGCCAAACATAACGACATGTTTGTTCTAAGAAACTCTATTTCAAAATATGTTCATAAAATTTAGACAGTTTCTAAGGTTTGAATCCAAGATATCCTGTGTTCAATGGACGCATGCTAACCTTTCCAACCAGGAGATGGGTAGGGTTTTATGTGCGCAATTTCATGACAACGTGTCAGTATAGGGAAAAATATGAATAGTTATATTCAGACATATGGTCGTAGATTTTAGGAGCTTTGAAGGAAATCGGGCACAACCATTATTGAATGCAATTTAGTTATAACCCCCATATGTTGGTACCACCCAAATTTTGGTGTTTTGATTGCATGCTCATGTTTTTTATATAATGAGTCGGGATCAGAGCCTAAATTAAAAGAGAATGTATACATACCGTCTTCAGATTGTGTGTGTCGCATGTCGATGATATGTGAGGGATCCGAATACCACAGTTCAAGTAGCGCCTGCGAATACTATAAAGAAGTATACACATCTGTTTAATAGGCAATTTATTGATAGAAAGCAAAATGATATTTTTGTTAAATTTTAAATTTTATTTTAAATATTTCATTCTTTAATATTTTTTTTCATTGTTTAATAAATTTAATTAATTAAATTTTTAATTTAATTATATTAATTTTAATAAATTTCCTTTCTCTCGCCCTTTGCAGAGATGGATATGAAACCAATTGGATTTTCATTACTAACAACAACCGTCCTCTGTGCTACCATCTTAATTGGGCAAATATCAGGAGAAGCTTTACGTTTGCCGGACCAGCCGAGCCCAGGCGGACAACAGACACAATCGATTAATTTCAATCATGTTCAGCAAATCTACCAACCCCAACAGCAGCAGCAGCAACAACAACAACCGCAGACACAGCAGCAGGCTCAACAACCTCAACCGGCTGGCGGTGAGGGTCGTTCATCAATCTTTGATATTTTCGGTTTAGGTGGCGGTGAAAGTGATCCCTATTTGGCACGCACCAATTCGAATTGTTTGAGCGGTGATCTATCGGAATGTTTTAAAAATCAAGCTTTATCCAGCTTTGATGAAATCTTCTATCGTAATAGTTATCCGTAAGTTGAATTGTTTGGAAATGTTATAAATAGGATATCCTTTTTATGTGAGTTTTTCTTTATGTTGCCTATTAAAGCAGTTTAACAGAATTTGCCCGAATTGTACGTTTGCCCGAGACGCAACAACGTTCCTTATTGAGTGAACCATTTGAATATTCTGAAGAACCACGCAATGATGATAGCGATTGGGATCAAATGGTGAAATATGCCTTGAGACGAGCTGAAAGGTGAGTTTTATTTGGGATAATTTTTTTTATTGATAAGAGTGCAAAATGGACAATTAGGTTTGTTAATTTAAAATTCTGTTTCTATTTATAACTATTTTGAAAAGTACATTACGACGTGCTCCTTTGCCTATATTAATAGAAAAATTGAGTGGTTGTAAGGTACTGCAATATATTAATTCTTAGGTACTACTTAAACTCATCTTGCTTAACCTTATCTCAAACACAAAATACTTATCAATAGACTATTTGTTCTAATAATAAAATTTGATTTTTAATATTAGCTGTGAATTCTGATTCTGTATTTGCAAGCAATTTTAAAAATATATAGCCCATGCTTCATCCATATCCTTCTTAAAATGTTTATATAAAATTTAAATATTCCAATAATTTATATTTTAACTTAATCCCTCTTTTGAAATTTTTATTACTTAGTAATTACTGTAAAATATGTGTCTTTGCAAAACTATATTTTGGGAAATTTCTCTAATATGATGAGCAAAATTAGCAATTCTAAAATATTAGTTTCAAAATAATGCATGTATTAAAGTGGGGTCGACATATTTTAAATTTAATTCAACGCTCCGAAGGGAACTTCATGTCATTTTGAGGGGATCCTCATCCACGATTTGAAATTTCGTTATTCATAAAAACTAGGTTTCGAAAAAAGCGTTTAAAGTTTCCGTCATAGCTTGATGCTGACATAACAAATCGATTATATCTTCAACAGTTTTTCAGATTTTCGCTTGGAATTTTAAAAGGACATTCTTGAATCAGTATTGGTTAAAAACAAATAAAAAACAAAAATTCACTTTTATGAAATCGAGAATGGGGATTATCTAATTGGAATGAATGAATTCCATAAACCTAATAGGTAGGTTCTGAATTTCATTAATGTTATGAAACGATTTCGTTAATACTATGCATTTTTTATTAATAAATTTCTGAATTTTGTTCATAACAATATTTTTCAAATTTACACATCATAATATTATTTCTAATACTTAAATCAAGTGAAGAATTGGTAATATGGCTGGTCTGGTCATTATTTAAAATTATTTTTATAATACCATGTAAACGGAGTATCAAAATTAAAGCAAACTTTGTAAAACCCTATTTTTAAACCACGTAAATTGTGAGTCGTGATATTTTTACCAAACCTACATCAAGTCGGAAGATGGTATCCATCGGTCCACTCCTTCTGGAACCTACCTCGCAATGTGTCAAATTCTTGAATTTGTTTTAATCTAATATTAAGCAACTGTAGTTTACGATTTGTTACATATTTTGCATATCGTAATATTCATACCAAATATTGATCTACTCCGAAAATGAGGAACGACGGTCTACTCCTTTTGATGTCTTTTTTTAATATTGACCTTAGGCGAACTTAAAAAAAAAAACTTTTAAAACCCTATATTAAATCCAGAGATGAGATCTATAGGGCAACTTCTCCTGATTCCTCCCCACAGATGGTCAACTCTTTCATAAAAACAAAACATATCAGTCGTCTCGAAAGGAAACATATGCGTCCTTTATTTTGAAAGTGGTCTAAGTCCATTTATTCTTGTATTGAAATATTTAAAGGTTTAGGTTTGAATTGTTAATGGTATTAATTTTGTTTCCGGCTGTGAGGCCTTAAACATGTTAGAATATATAACTTAATATGTTTTGGAAACTATACTAAAAAAGCAAGGCATTCATCAGAACCTAAAATGCACTTAAACCACTTTCAAAATAAATGTTTCCTTTCGAGACGTGGATTGAACCAAATACCCAACTTCGAGGATCTTGAGAGATTCCTATTCTTTTGAATCACATTTGCGGATACTTCGAAAGCTTGTTAAAACCAGTAAGGAAAGTAGTAAAGTCGGACGGGGCCGACTATATGATACCCTTCACCACTGTGGGTATATTCAACAGATGAATCCTAACAGACGTCAAATTTTTGAAGGACCATTAACATGAAAATGGTCAGATACAGGGTTGCTTCAAGCTAGGTTATATCTACTTCAGTACGCTGTGTCAAATTTGGGGTCGCTGTGCCAACCTTGGGGTCTTTGGTGAACCATTTATATATCGGACGAAAATATATATGGGAGCTATATCTAAATCTGGACCGATTTCCAGGAAACTAATTCAGTTCGCTGTGCCAAATTTCGTGCAAATCGAAAGATATATAGGGTCTTTGGTACACCATTTACATAAAATCGGACGAAAATATATATGGGAGCTATATCTAAATCTGGACCGATTTTCAGGAAACTTTATACACATCATTCTAGACCTAATTCAGTACGCTGTGCCAAATTTCGTGCAAATCGAAAGATATATAGTGTCTTTGGTACACTATTTACATAAAATCGGACGAAACTATATATGGGAGCTATATTTAAATCTGGACCGATTTTCAGGAAACTTAATACACATCATTCTAGACCTAATTCAGTACGCTGAGCCAAATTTCGTGCAAATCGAAAGATATATAGGGACTTTGGTACACTATTCACCTTAAATCGGACGAAAATATATATGGGAGCTATATCTAAATCTAAACCGATTTTTCCCAATTTCAATAGGGTTCGTGCTTGGGCCAATTAAATGACCTGTGCCAAATTTCATCCAAATCGGATCATAATTGCGACCTGTACTTTGTTAACAAAAATACATGGACGGACGGACAGACGGACATGCACAAATCGACTCAGAAAGTGATTCTATGCATATTCTAAAAAGGAACCATGGGTCTATCTCGATTATTTTTGCCTGTTACAAACATATGCACAAAGACATAATACCCTGTACCACAGTGTGGTGAAGGGTATAAATAGTTTTTTTTAACATTCTTAAGGTAGTTCTGATTGTGTTTTGTTTTCAACCAACAACGATGAGGAAAAAATCTTTCTCTGAGCATTTTTTTTTTACTTCAGATTGAAACCTTGATTCACTTACTGGACACTATTGTTTAGTCACTTCACGGCAAATTGGTGGCTCTGGCATCGATAGGATCTTTCGAAAACTATTATAGCAACAAGTCTATGTCGGAACAGACAATGCAATCCATTTAATTTCCCTCAGAGAGGACATAGATTTGCGATATCCCACTAGGGGGCAAAACGGAGCCGATTCAGAACAATATCTAGCTCCCATAATAAGTTCGTCCAATTTCATATAAATGATGCATATATATAGTCAAATCTTTTATAAATCGAATTCACTATCAAATATTTATTTCGCAAAGCATAAATAATTTTTATATCACTTCGTCCGATTTAGGTCCTTCCCTTACTGTTGTTTCATTGGCTCCAACAATCTTTCCCATAACCCAAATTAATACACACCTAATAAAGTGTGTGCAGCTGATAATCGTAGAACATCTCAAATGGGACTTTAATATGAATAAATTATATTTTTATTGAAGATGATATGAACAAAATAAAGTTGTACAAAATGTTGATACATGTGTTCGTATAGGTGTAAATGAAAAGATTGTGGTACATCACAAGATGATGTATTTAATATGGTTTCCAGTAGTAATGTTTGAGATTTTTTTGTGTACGTATTTAATAAGTTCTCAGAATTTATAGGGTTAATGTTCATTTATTTATAATTAACTCTACCACGTGTCTAGAAAAAAAAATAAAAATGGTGTGACATGTGTCATATTAACACCTTGCTTTTACGAGATTTCCAAAATTTGTTTTTTTTCTGAGAAATTTGTGTGAAGCATTCTTATAATTATTATTACAATTTATTTGCTACTGTAAAAATGTGGTATTTTTGTGAAGACACAACTTGCGATATAAAAAGAGCACATGGATTTTTTAAAGCAATTAAAAATTAAAATTTTATATTAGAAAATTTATTATAAATTTCTTATGGAATATTTAGTATTTAATTACTAATAATTGAAACTCTGTGTTCATAGATTATGTATGTGGATAATTGTATGCTCATGCTTTTTAAAACATTTTAATTTGACTTTATATTTTAATATTTAATTAAAACAAAATTTAATTTAAATTTCCTCTTCAGATTCATTAAATCCACTGCCTTGGAAGTAGAAGTACCAGAAGAACTAACAGAAGCTGGTCGTTATGAAGCACGTTTCATTGGCAATGACATTGATAGTGAATTGGATATTATTGAAGAGAAACATGCTTCAACATTGAGTAAGTATAACATTTTACAAAACTTTGTCACCACAAAACTAATCATCTTCCTCTCTAATTCTCTCTTTCCTTCTCCATCAATAGAACGCAAGAAGTTGAAGAAATTGATCATCCCCCTGTTGTTGGTATTGAAAATCTTCAAGCTGAAATTGTTGCTCTTCTTGCCTTTCATTTTGGGCATTGTTGGCCTTAAGAAAGTTCTCAGTTTGGCTGCCATTATTCTACCCGGTGTATTTGCTTACTTCAAATTCTGTCGTCCTCCTGGTGCTCATCAAGGTGGTGGTCTATTCTCTGGTTTATTTGCTGGCAAGGAATCATTTACTCAATATTCGCCTCAGGGTGTTGGTCCAGCTACCTACTATCATCATCATGATCATTATGAACATGGTGGCTATAGACCAGAACCACAATTCTCTAAACCTTATGGTGATTATTATAGTAAAAATTATCAAGATAGTGGTTCGGCTAATACCGTTAGCTTTGGTAATACTGCTCAAGATGCTGCTTATTCCGGTTATTATGGCAGAAGTACTGGCAAAGATATTGAAAGTACACAAAAGAGTTAAATGGGGATGTTTGTTCTCATTGAAATTTTGTACTGGCCATGCATTTTGTATTTAGTGCAACATTTGTTAAATCATTGTTAATTTTGCGTCTTTGTTTCATTTCTATATTGTATTTATTTAATGTTTTTGTATAAACATATTTATTTATATACCCTTTTTGTAATAAAATATTAAAAAAAAATTAATTTGTGTTATTATTTTCTTTCTTAATAGTAGGCTTTTTCAAATACAATAAGACATTATTTGCTTTAAATTTTTTGGGAACGAAATACATATAAAACGAAACATTTAAAAAACCATTTTAACGAAAAGTACTAAAATGTACCAAATATGGTACCCTTTGTATTAGGCGAACGGGAAGAGCTAGAATTCTGAAATTTGGAATGCGGATCACTGATGGAAAGTTAGAAAGATATGCAAAAGGGTTTTTAGAAATTCGACCTATAAGTGTACTAAAAGTACTAAATTTAGTTCTAATTATATATATATTGAACATATATAGCTAAAATCTTGAAATTTTATATGGAATACAGGTTGGGAAGTGGTGTTAATATATGGAAATGGTTTAAGATTTCCCTACTTATGTTTTTTTAAGAAGTACTAAGTGGTACTAAATTTGGTACTATTTGCTTTTAGTTGAGTGTATATAGATGGAATCCTGAAAATCGAAATAAGGGCCACTGTTGGAATACATGATTGAGGTACCTTTAAAAAATCGTACGTTTGTGTACGAAAAATACTTAATGGTACTAAATTTTGTGCAAGTTGCATTTCGGTTCACAGATCTGGAGTCTTGAAATTGGGAATTAAAATGACTGTTGCGGTGTTGAATTGAGGTAGTTTTGGAAATTCGTACTAATTGGTACGAAAAGTACTAAATGGTACTAAATATAGTACAATTTGGATTTTGCTTAAACGAATGAGCTTAAACCTTGAAATTTGGAATTCTGACTACTGTTGAAGATTGAGCTATAGCGACGTCTTTAGAAATTCGTATTTGTGTGTACGAAAAGTACTAAACGGCACTAGATATGGTACAATTTGGATTTGGGTGAACGGAGAGACCTGGAAACCTAAAATTTGGAATAATTGTTGCTTTTAGAATATAGAATCAACCCTATCCATGGTACCAATGGATAGGGTTGAGATACTGAAATTTTGAATTAATATTACTGTTGATTTTCGGTAGTTTTAAAAATTTGTCATTAGGTGTACTAAATTTGGTGCAGTTTAGATCAGAGTGAATGATAGAGATTAAAATTTTAAATTTGGAATGCAAATCACAGGATTAAGGTATTATTGGAATTTCGTACTTCTGGATACGAGAAGCTCTAAATGGTACTAAATAGAGTACAATTCGTTTTGTGTGAGCTGGAATCCTAAAATTTGGAATGAAAATTAAGGGTGGAGTGTAGGATTGAGATATCGAGGTAGTTTTGAAAATGCATGATTATGTGTACTAAATGGTACTGAGTTTAGTACAATTTGGATTTAAATGAAAGGATAGAGATAGACATAGAAATAGAAAACTTATATTTGAAAATAAAATTACTGTTAGAGTACAGGAAAAGTACTAAATGGTACTAAATATGCTACAATTTGGATGAACGAATAGGGTTGGGATCCTGAAATTTATGATTAAAATTACTGTTGCAGTGTCGAATTGAGGAAGTTTTATAAAATCGTACTTACCTCTACGAAAAGTAATAAATGGTACTAAATTTGGTTCTTGGTGAACGGATAGAGCTGGAATCCTTAAATGTAGACTAAAGGTTATTATTGGAGAACATGACTGGGATAGTTGTGGAAATATGTACTTAAGGGTACGAAAAGCACATAATTTGGTACAATTTGGGCTTAGGTGAACTGGTAGAATTGGAATCCCGAATGTTGCAACTTAGGTTACTGTGGGAGTGTAGATTTGATATAGTTTGGAATATGGGTACGGAAAGTACAGAATGGTACCAAATCTGGTACAATTTGGTTTTTGGTGAACAGACAGATCTGGAATTCTTAAATTTTGACTTACGATTACTAAATGAAAACAGTATTGAGGTATGTTTGGAAGTTCGTACTTATGAGTACGAAAAGTACTAAATTTGGACTTTGGTGGGATTAAGATTACTGTTGGAGAGTAAGATTTATGTAGTTTTAGAAATTCTTACGTATGACTATTATGGTACTAAATTTGGAACAATTTAGATTTGGTTGGATCCTGAGATTTGGAATTTAGATTACTGTTGAAGTGTAGTATTTAGCTATGGAGATAACTTTGGAAACTCGAATTGATGTGTAGGAATAGTAAATAGAATAGCAAATGCACTAAATTTCGATTTCGGCAACGGAGAGAGCTAAGTTTGTAATGTGGGTCACTGACGGAGAGTTAGAAAGAAGTACCAAAGGGGTTTTTATACTAACTGGTACTAAATTTAGTGGTGGTGGTATGGAAAATGTGTAATTATGTGTTCGAAAAGTACCAAGGATGAACTCTATTGAAATTGGGAAAAATCGGTTCAGATTTAGATATAGTTCCCATATATATTTTAGTCCAATTTTAGGTAAATAGTGCACCAAACTCCCTATATATCCTTCGATTTACACGAAATTAGGCACAGCGAGCTGAAATAAGTCTAGAACGATGTGTGTTACTAATTACCTTACTGGTTTTAATCTCTTTAATGGAAGTAAGAAATATTTCAGAAAATAGTGCTTATTTGTATGAAGAGTACTAAATCGCAAACTATATTACAACAAATTTGCAGTATTCACGATTCTATATGAAATATTTTTGTATTACCTTTCCGCATACGAAGTAGCGAGCAAAAATGCCTAAAAATGTAGAAAACATTATCCAAGTGTGTTTGAATTTTTTCTGTAGAAATTATAGATCAAATGAGTTCAGGCATTTTTTGATTAAAAAATATACCAGAGAGCCTCAGGTTTTTATATAAAAAATGTCACATTTCAATTTATACGAAAATTTAACCAATATGTTTTGCCAAGGGTCGCAGATTCTTTCTAGTATAGGATTTTTTTTGGTGATTTTTGTACACAAACATTTAGGCAAGGGATTTTTGTTACAAACAAAATCAACGGTCTCGGGAAGTTTTTTTAAAAAAAGTCGATCCAATAATCCAACGAATTTTTTTATGTTTTTCAGAAAATAGTGAAATTCTGAGAATTTTTTGTTTAAACTAATTGAACATATCTCTCAGGACTTTATTCTTTAAAAAAATTATTCCAAGAGTCTTAGAAATGTTTTCTATAGAAAATTTTTGAATTGTTCATGGGGATACGATTTTTACTATAGAAAATATTAGCCAAAGTTCCTTACGTTTATATTTCTGCAGACAAATTTACCAAATACTCTCAGTAATTTGTCTACAGAAAAAGTATATGTACTGTCTTCGGACTTCTTATTCCCTCAGCCTTGTGGATAATGATTGTATATACACTTTGATACGTAAAAATTGACTCATTGAACTATTGGTTTAAGACTCAATGTTTCTTTAGAGAAAATCCGTTTCAGACAATTTTGGGGCGATTTAGAAATGCCCGTTCGTCTGTATGACCGGTTGGTGCGCACGATAACTCTCGAAGGGAGTTACGATTTTATCTAAAATTTGCACATCGTAATATTTGTTCCAAACATGGATTAAGTTCGAAGATGAGGAATATCGGTCCACTCCTGCTAGTACCACTTCCATAAAATGGCCCACAATGCAAGAAATTAATTTTATAATATCATGCAAAGGGACTATACGATTTGCACCAAACATTGTACAAACTATTATCTTTACCAAGCCTAGCTCATGTCCGAAGATAAGACCAAGACCCATTTCTTTAGAGAAAATCCGTTTCAGACAATTTTGGGGCGATTTAGAAATGTCCGTTCGTCTGTATGACCGGTTGGTGCGCACGATAACTCTCGAAGGGAGTTACGATTTCATCTAAAATTTGCACATCGTAATATTTGTTCCAAACATGGTTTAAGTTCGAAGATGGGGAATATCAGTCCAATCCCGCTAATACCAGTTCCACAAAATGGTCTAAAATTGTGCAAAAAAATAATTTTATAATATCATGCGAACGGAAAATATGATTTGTACCAAACTTTGTACAGCATATTATCTTTACCAAGCCTAGCTCATGTCTGAAGAAGGAATGCATTGGATCACTCCCTCTGGTACCTCCCCCACAATTGGTAAATGTTTCCAATGTATATAAATTCAATATTAGTCAATTCAATATTGAAAATGTCGATAAAATCGGAGAAATGGTCGAAGTTGAACGGCATGTCAGCGGCCGTAATATCGCCCAGGCACTAAAAATCGACCATAAAACTATTTAAAACCATTTACACAAAACTGGATTCAAAAAGAAGCTCGATGTTTGGGTGCCACACCAATTAACAGAAAAAAATATGATGGATCCAATTTCCATCTGCGAAGCCTTGGCTAAACGGAATGAGATAGACCCATTTCTTAAACGGAGGGTGACTGGAGATGAGAAATGAATAACTCTCGATAAACGAGCGGTGAAGCACCTCAGTCGGTGGCCAAACCAGGACTAAGGGGATTATTTATTATCAATTGCTTCCATATCGCCAAACGCTAAACTCTGACCTCTACTGTCAACAACTGGACCGTTTAATGTTAGCAATTGACCAGAAACGGCCAGAATTGGCCAACAGTAGAGGTGTCGTGTTCCACCAGGACAACGCTAGGCCACACACATCTACAGTGACCCGCCAGATACTTCGGGAGCTTGGTTGGGAGGTTTTATTGTCACCAAGCGATTATCATTATTTTCTTACATTGCAAAATTTCTTTAATGATAAAGAATTGGTATCTTGGGAGGATTCTGAAAATCGACTACAAGAGTTTTTTGCAAATTGAGAGCAGGACTTCAATCAGAGATGCATTATGAAGTTACCTTTAAAATGGCAACAAATCATACAACAAAACGGTGCATATTTGTTACTACATGTTGGTATGTGTATGGGTTCTTTTAATTACGTTCAAATATCTATGTACTTAACGCAGTTATTTTCGTCCGATTCCATTTCCAAGGTCCTATAAAGATGCTATGTCTATTCTATCTAAAGGATATTGTGCATATGAGCATCTCTTGTATGTACCCAAAGAGGTGAAGGGTATTTTATTATAACATAAAAAATTACCCTAGGCTTTTACGATTGTTTTGTTTTAAGAGAAACGAACCTGAGGGCTCAGAAAGGTTTTTTGATAATTTTTGAAAATTTTTGATAATTTTAGAAAAAAAAAAACCAGTAAGGAAAGTAGTAAAGACCGACGGGGCCGACTATATTATACCCTTCGCCACTGTGGGTATATTCAACAGATGAATCCTAACAGACGTCGAATTTTTGAAGGACCATTAACATGAAAATGGATCCATAAACATGTCATTCTGCAACATATACTATATTTTTCATTTGGTCAGCTACAGGGTTGCTTCAAGCTAGGTTATATCTACCTCAGTACGCTGTGCCAAATTTGGGGTCGCTGTGCCAACCTTTGGGTCTTTGGTGAACCATTTATATATGGGAACTATATCTAAATCTGAACCGATTTTCGGGAAACTTAGCACACACCATTCTAGACCTAATTTAGTACGCTGTGCCAAATTTCGTGCAAATCGAAAGATATATAGGGACTTGGGTACACCATTTACATAAAATCGGACGAAAATATATATGGGAGCTATATCTAAATCTGGACCGATTTTCAGGAAACTTAACACACATCATTGTAGACCTAATTCAGTACGCTGTGCCAAATTTCGTGAAAATCTAAAGTTTGATAGGGTCTTTGGTACACCAATTACATAAAATCGTACGAAACTATATATGGGAGCTATATCTAAATCTGGACCAATTTTCAGGAAACTTAACACACATCATTCTAAATGCGACATGGACGGACACACGAACATGCATAAATCGACTCAGAAAGTGTCGACATGCATATTCTCAAAAGGAACCATGGGTCTATCTCGATTACTTTTGCCTGTTACAAATATATGTACAAAGACATAATACTTTGTACCACAGTGTGGTGAAGGGTATAACAATATACGGGATATTTTTTTTTGTTTAGACGAATAAAAGAAAACTACTTCTCCGGTTTCTTTAAATAGTTTTAATTATTTTTCATGAAAAAAATCCGACTTTGACAAATTAAAGCATGTTGGGTAAAAAATATTAAATTATTCTTTCTTCTGTGTTATATTCAAATTTCTTTATAAAACCTCACATTTAATGAATATTGTGTGAATTTTTTAAATTTCTCTGAAAATATGACATATGCATATTATATATTTATAAGCTCCATGAGTGTATGTACATAGATTAAGACCATAATTTTCTTATTCTTCTTATTTTGTTACACATTTCGAAACATTTTCTACACGCTTTTCTACGTTTAACTGACGAATAATAAATAGACCAATTTAAGTAATTAGAAGAAATTTGTATGACATTGAATTTCGTTTTTTATATCTTGTCTGCATTCATGGGACATTACATAAATTGCACCCACACTCTAGTTTGCCTTTGGCAAACTGGAGTGCTAATAAATATTCTTGGGAATCATTGTAACAATTTTTTACAACAACGAAAAGAAGAAGGAAAAATGAGAACAAAATAAGAGAAAAAATTGGCGGTTATATTTTGCCCTTAAATTTTTAACAAGGATTTTTATGTTATAAATTGTGCGTGCTCTACTTGCCGAGATGTTCTTGTGAGTGGGAGAGATGGGAAGGCAGTATACTTTTAAGATTCTTTAAGTCATTCGGTTGAAGTATTGAGTTTTTCTGTGGTTTTATGTGTGTTTCTGTTATATAATAGCATTGTGTTTATATTATCGCACAGTGACTGAAATCCCTGATGGCATATTAGAAGAAAAAGTTTGGGTGGTCAAAGATCATTTTAAGATTTAAACATTTATGTGGCACGTGTGTGGAAAGCATCTTTCAATAACTTTTAATTTGAATTAATTCCCTTAGGTACAAATAATTATATTTATATCCTGCACTATCTTGTGTGGGTATTATAAGTTTGAGTGGTTCAAAAGGTAGGCAACGTCTGCAGAAAATACCTGCGTATTAAAGAAGGACTGTCTGTTATGGGAAGTAATTGCCACGAAACAATGCTTAGTTTCTGATTTAACTCGGAAGCATTTTTATGCTCAGCAATAGTATAGGTTATCACATCACAGATGATACTGAATGTTGAATCATGCATCCGAAAATATATATCCAAACCAGTGAGCGGAGCAGTATAGTCGGACGGGGCCGACCATACGATACCCTACACAACTACCACGAACTCTAACTTTCTGAGGATGTTTATTCCGAGTCTGAGTAATATTTCGTGATATTTGCCCCCTCTTGTCCGATTAGAGATCAACAACACCTCTTCCTTACTTTTTTTGGATATTCAGTACAGTCCTTCTAATTACTTGTCCAGATTACCTTCACGGTGGGTTGTGCTGTGATTTTCGGATTATACTCGACTCGAAAACACACAAAAAATTAAGTTTTCGGTCCATTTCATCCCAAAATTTTAATCTGATCATCGCCGAAAATTGTAGGCGTTGTTCTTGACCATAACTGGAACTTCATGAAAAATTTCAAAGCCATCAGCGGGATATTTCCCCCTCTAATGTGGTAATGGGTTACTAAATAATATCTGAATACGTAAGCACCTGTAAATATTTGACTGTAACTCCCACATCTGAGTAGATACATCACTATATTTGGTATCAATTTAAAGGCCAACCACTCCTCTTGAATATGCTATCAACTCCTCGGGTCTACATCCTCCAAGAGAAAATATATATGCCATAGAATACAAATTTTGTCATTTTTCACACAAAAGTCAGGGTCCATTTGACCCGCTAAATATTGACCGATCTTTATCAAACCATGCATGCTTATTCTCTGGCCCGATCCCCTTCTCCATGCAAAAATTAGCAGTGTTTGGGCCATAATTGCGGCCTCTGGAGCGACCAGAAAAACCGACAAAAATAATGTTTTTGGTCCATTTCATCCCCTAAATATTAACCGATCTTTTCCAAAAACAATAGGGGTCTTCATTGGCCAGAACCCATCCTACATGCAAAATTTCGTGAAGATTGGTTCATAACTGTGGCCTGTATCGTGTTTACAAATTATAATGGACAGACGGACGGACGGACGGACGGACGGACGGACACACATGTCTTGATCGATTCAGCTAGTCGAGATATGACGATCGGTATACTTAAAGGTATGTCTAGGACCAATATTTCGCGGCGTTACAAACATTTGGGGCTGCACAAAGCTATAATACCCTGACAACATAGTTGTGTAGGGTATAATCAGATGCTTCTAGTAATGAATATGCAAAATATCCGAGAGAAAGCATAAGGTGAAGTGTATATTAAAACCTCGAAGTAATAGTCGGAGACCCCTAAAATACATACATTCATGATTTTTTTTAGTGAAAATTGGGTAGATTGGTCCACGTTTTACTTAAGCTCCCATATAACGGTACCGACAATTTTTCGGTATTTTGAAGGTTTTATAATTTCCAATCAAAAGGGCCGTAATAAAATTTCTATTATAAGTCTATCTTTTAATATAGCTCCCATACATATGTCCCGCCCAATATTCGGCAATATTTGAGGATTTAAGCCTCAATTTCCTATAGAAAAAATCGTTATATGCCCATGTTATGACATAGCCCTCATATAAATGTCCTGCCTAATTTTCATATATCGAGATGTCTCGAGGCTGGCATACAACTTCGCATTATCATTATTCGTCCATGTTTTGACATAGTCTCCATATAGAGTTCCAAGCCAATTTTTAGTCGAAAAGGTTATAATTTGACATTTGGAGGTTTTGGAGGCTGGCATACATCTGCGCAGAAATTAATAGTGCCCAATATATTTGCAATACTTTGATGCTTTTAACCGAATTTTTCCACAATGGGACTAAATTTTGGTAATGCGGGTATTTGAAAGAGGACATGTATCTATGCAGATGTTGTATAACATAGGTAGAGGTGCATGTCCGTCCGTATTCCGTTTGACCCAAGGATGAACCCAATTGAAATTGGTTCAAATGTAGATATAGCTCTCGTATACACTTTCGTCCAATTATATGTAAACGGTGCACCAAACTCCATATATATTGGTCCGATTAAGACAACATTTTGTGTGCGAAATTTTGTTGGAATCGGTTCAAATTTAGATATAGCTCCCATAAATAGTTTCGTCCAATATTTGTACGATTGAGACAAAATTTTAAAGAGAGTGCTGAATTGGGTCCTAATTGATGTATGCGAAGTTTTGTTGGAATCGGTTCAGATTTAGTTTCGTCCGATTTTATTTAAATTGAGCACCATACTGGCAATGTTTGTCCTATTGAGAAAAAAAAAATGGTGCGCCCTAGAACCTGTGCTATTTGTACGATATTTTGTTGTTGAAACCAGGACTAAGGGGATTATTTATTATCAATTGCTTCCATATCGCCAAACGCTAAACTCTGACCTCTACTGTCAACAACTGGACCGTTTAATGTTAGCAATTGACCAGAAACGGCCAGAATTGGCCAACAGTAGAGGTGTCGTGTTCCACCAGGACAACGCTAGGCCACACACATCTACAGTGACCCGCCAGATACTTCGGGAGCTTGGTTGGGAGGTTTTATTGTCACCAAGCGATTATCATTATTTTCTTACATTGCAAAATTTCTTTAATGATAAAGAATTGGTATCTTGGGAGGATTCTGAAAATCGACTACAAGAGTTTTTTGCAAATTGAGAGCAGGACTTCAATCAGAGATGCATTATGAAGTTACCTTTAAAATGGCAGCAAATCATACAACAAAACGGTGCATATTTGTTACTACATGTTGGTATGTGTATGGGTTCTTTTAATTACGTTCAAATATCTATGTACTTAACGCAGTTATTTTCGTCCGATTCCATTTCCAAGGTCCTATAAAGATGCTATGTCTATTCTATCTAAAGGATATTGTGCATATGAGCATCTCTTGTATGTACCCAAAGAGGTGAAGGGTATTTTATTATAACATAAAAAATTACCCTAGGCTTTTACGATTGTTTTGTTTTAAGAGAAACGAACCTGAGGGCTCAGAAAGGTTTTTTGATAATTTTTGAAAATTTTTGATAATTTTAGAAAAAAAAAACCAGTAAGGAAAGTAGTAAAGACCGACGGGGCCGACTATATTATACCCTTCGCCACTGTGGGTATATTCAACAGATGAATCCTAACAGACGTCGAATTTTTGAAGGACCATTAACATGAAAATGGATCCATAAACATGTCATTCTGCAACATATACTATATTTTTCATTTGGTCAGCTACAGGGTTGCTTCAAGCTAGGTTATATCTACCTCAGTACGCTGTGCCAAATTTGGGGTCGCTGTGCCAACCTTTGGGTCTTTGGTGAACCATTTATATATGGGAACTATATCTAAATCTGAACCGATTTTCGGGAAACTTAGCACACACCATTCTAGACCTAATTTAGTACGCTGTGCCAAATTTCGTGCAAATCGAAAGATATATAGGGACTTGGGTACACCATTTACATAAAATCGGACGAAAATATATATGGGAGCTATATCTAAATCTGGACCGATTTTCAGGAAACTTAACACACATCATTGTAGACCTAATTCAGTACGCTGTGCCAAATTTCGTGAAAATCTAAAGTTTGATAGGGTCTTTGGTACACCAATTACATAAAATCGTACGAAACTATATATGGGAGCTATATCTAAATCTGGACCAATTTTCAGGAAACTTAACACACATCATTCTAAATGCGACATGGACGGACACACGAACATGCATAAATCGACTCAGAAAGTGTCGACATGCATATTCTCAAAAGGAACCATGGGTCTATCTCGATTACTTTTGCCTGTTACAAATATATGTACAAAGACATAATACTTTGTACCACAGTGTGGTGAAGGGTATAACAATATACGGGATATTTTTTTTTGTTTAGACGAATAAAAGAAAACTACTTCTCCGGTTTCTTTAAATAGTTTTAATTATTTTTCATGAAAAAAATCCGACTTTGACAAATTAAAGCATGTTGGGTAAAAAATATTAAATTATTCTTTCTTCTGTGTTATATTCAAATTTCTTTATAAAACCTCACATTTAATGAATATTGTGTGAATTTTTTAAATTTCTCTGAAAATATGACATATGCATATTATATATTTATAAGCTCCATGAGTGTATGTACATAGATTAAGACCATAATTTTCTTATTCTTCTTATTTTGTTACACATTTCGAAACATTTTCTACACGCTTTTCTACGTTTAACTGACGAATAATAAATAGACCAATTTAAGTAATTAGAAGAAATTTGTATGACATTGAATTTCGTTTTTTATATCTTGTCTGCATTCATGGGACATTACATAAATTGCACCCACACTCTAGTTTGCCTTTGGCAAACTGGAGTGCTAATAAATATTCTTGGGAATCATTGTAACAATTTTTTACAACAACGAAAAGAAGAAGGAAAAATGAGAACAAAATAAGAGAAAAAATTGGCGGTTATATTTTGCCCTTAAATTTTTAACAAGGATTTTTATGTTATAAATTGTGCGTGCTCTACTTGCCGAGATGTTCTTGTGAGTGGGAGAGATGGGAAGGCAGTATACTTTTAAGATTCTTTAAGTCATTCGGTTGAAGTATTGAGTTTTTCTGTGGTTTTATGTGTGTTTCTGTTATATAATAGCATTGTGTTTATATTATCGCACAGTGACTGAAATCCCTGATGGCATATTAGAAGAAAAAGTTTGGGTGGTCAAAGATCATTTTAAGATTTAAACATTTATGTGGCACGTGTGTGGAAAGCATCTTTCAATAACTTTTAATTTGAATTAATTCCCTTAGGTACAAATAATTATATTTATATCCTGCACTATCTTGTGTGGGTATTATAAGTTTGAGTGGTTCAAAAGGTAGGCAACGTCTGCAGAAAATACCTGCGTATTAAAGAAGGACTGTCTGTTATGGGAAGTAATTGCCACGAAACAATGCTTAGTTTCTGATTTAACTCGGAAGCATTTTTATGCTCAGCAATAGTATAGGTTATCACATCACAGATGATACTGAATGTTGAATCATGCATCCGAAAATATATATCCAAATCAGATGCTTCTAGTAATGAATATGCAAAATATCCGAGAGAAAGCATAAGGTGAAGTGTATATTAAAACCTCGAAGTAATAGTCGGAGACCCCTAAAATACATACATTCATGATTTTTTTTAGTGAAAATTGGGCAGATTGGTCCACGTTTTACTTAAGCTCCCATATAACGGTACCGACAATTTTTCGGTATTTTGAAGGTTTTATAATTTCCAATCAAAAGGGCCGTAATAAAATTTCTATTATAAGTCTATCTTTTAATATAGCTCCCATACATATGTCCCGCCCAATATTCGGCAATATTTGAGGATTTAAGCCTCAATTTCCTATAGAAAAAATCGTTATATGCCCATGTTATGACATAGCCCTCATATAAATGTCCTGCCTAATTTTCATATATCGAGATGTCTCGAGGCTGGCATACAACTTCGCATTATCATTATTCGTCCATGTTTTGACATAGTCTCCATATAGAGTTCCAAGCCAATTTTTAGTCGAAAAGGTTATAATTTGACATTTGGAGGTTTTGGAGGCTGGCATACATCTGCGCAGAAATTAATAGTGCCCAATATATTTGCAATACTTTGATGCTTTTAACCGAATTTTTCCACAATGGGACTAAATTTTGGTAATGCGGGTATTTGAAAGAGGACATGTATCTATGCAGATGTTGTATAACATAGGTAGAGGTGCATGTCCGTCCGTATTCCGTTTGACCCAAGGATGAACCCAATTGAAATTGGTTCAAATGTAGATATAGCTCTCGTATACACTTTCGTCCAATTATATGTAAACGGTGCACCAAACTCCATATATATTGGTCCGATTAAGACAACATTTTGCACAGAGTACTAAATTCGGTCATGATTGAAGTGTGCGAAATTTTGTTGGAATCGGTTCAAATTTAGATATAGCTCCCATAAATAGTTTCGTCCAATATTTGTACGATTGAGACAAAATTTTAAAGAGAGTGCTGAATTGGGTCCTAATTGATGTATGCGAAGTTTTGTTGGAATCGGTTCAGATTTAGTTTCGTCCGATTTTATTTAAATTGAGCACCATACTGGCAATGTTTGTCCTATTGAGAAAAAAAAATGGTGCGCCCTAGAACCTGTGCTATTTGTACGATATTTTGTTGTTGAAATCGGTTCAGATTTAGATTTGCAAATGGAGGAGCCTATGTATGTTCGCTTTACATGAAATATTGCATTGCGTATTGGATTGAAGTCGTTTAGATATAGCTTCCAGATATATTTTCAGCCGATTTCATCTAAATGCTGTACCAAATAACAAAACATTGTTCGATTAGGACGAATTAGTGCACAACGTACCAAAAGGGACCTAGAATATTTTTTGGACAGATCACTGTGTTTCAGCATACCAAATGGTAGGTGCAACGGTTGCTCAAATACATCAATTTATATATAGCTCCCATACATATTATGCTCGATTTCATACCAATAATTTACATTCATTTTTTCACAAATTTCAGAATGGTATGTGTATGGGTTGTTTTAATTTAGTTCAAATATCTATGTACTTCGCGCAGTTAATTTCGTCCGATTCTATTTCAATGATCCTCCAAAGATGTCTATTCAATCTACAGGATTTTGTATATATGAGCATATCTTGTGCCCAAAGTGGTGAAGGGTATCATATAGTCGGCCCGTTCCAACTTTTGTACTTTTCTTACTTACTTATAATAAACCCGATTTTTTTCAAAATTCATCACGCTATACCTCAAAACTTTGTTATATGGCGAATTTGTTTTTTTTGGGTTTTTAATAAATAAAATTTAGTTTTGGTAACAATCAGTTTTAGCAACAATTATATGAATTCACATAGTTAAGGTTGCTTTTTTAGCAGCGCTATTGTCATTGTGATATTTTTGAAAAGGACGGTGGCGCCAAATGGGTTTATTTTCCATCCCAAGACATAAATTCCCAAAAAGGATATATCCACCCCAAAAATGTTTGTTCAGCAACAGACCAATATATGATTGGCCCCGATACGTCTATGGAAAAGGGCCATAGATGTATCAGGGCCAATCGGGGTATTCTATATTAAAAGCATCCGAAGAAAAGCGTTAATAATTATGAGGTGTGTAGAAGATGTAAGTAAGAATTACATATAAGCATGTAATTATGAGCTAATATTTCCTTGGATTTAAGTAGGTGGAGTTTCCATGAAATAATACATCATGCATCGAAAACTGAAATTACATTCAACAAGGTGGCATAACATCGTATGGTTACAAAATATACACACTGTACAATCAAACCTATGCTATTAACTGTAAATCTTTCTTCATGGAATTGTTTTATTTAATTACGGTCGGTTCATAATAAGAACAACAACAACAACGAAATTGGAGATAAATTTGTTAATTCCTTGCTGTGGGAAATGTGGTGGACCCAAATGAAAGGAATAATGAAATGAAAAAAGTTTGTTTTTTCTTTTTTCAGTTTTGTTTTGCAAGTCTGATTAAGTATTTAATTTTCCCCCCTTTCCCATCACAATTGGCACCTATAAATAAGTCATGCATTTCTATGACTGTTTCTAAACACCAGGGTATAAATTAAACAACAAATGATAAAACGTTCGAGAATGAAAATAACTTCATGTCCCATTTCTGGTGAAATGCCATTCTGTCTGGTGTGACGTAAATGGCGGAGTAATAAAAAACGAAAAAGATATATTCCGTTTTGCAGCAGCATCACAGCCTTATTAACTTGGATTATTTTTTCGCTGGTTATTGTAAGGGGTTGAATGGATGTCGGATAAATCAACCAGTTCGTTTTTTTGCCGTTGCTGCTGTCTGTCTGTACGAAACCACAATGTGGGTGGTTAAGTACTTTATAATCTTCCCGCAAAAACATATATTTAAATATAAAGTATTTTTTTATTATATCGTGGCATACTATGTGAAAAGTGTCTTATAATTCATGAAAGTCAAAATGTTCATATATAAATTTTAGAAAAAAACGAGTTTTGTGGATTACGAACAGGTGTTCTTTAAAAAGTGTTTTTAGACTACTGTTGAATTTATGATAATTATTTTCTTTACTGTTGTCTAGAGTTCATATTTCTTGGAGAGAAAATATGTTTTATAGGTGGTATATTAAACATAAATTGTTACAAGGTGTGCTGTGAATATTTTGAGATGAGGTAGTGCTAGATTTGCTAGATATAAAGTGGAACTTCAATTAAAAATACAGCCACAAGGTGTTGAAGAAGATTTGCCTGGAAGTTAATACCTCACATCATAGTGTGTTGCAAAATATAACAAATACATTTGGTTGTAATATGCATAAGGAATAGTTAGACACGTACTGCTGATGACAAAATAAAAAACATCTCATAATTTGAAAATTTTCAAAAAATCGAAAACCTGAAAATTAATTATATCGGGGCTTTGGTATTTATAAAGTACATCTTCAAACCTGGCAGCAAACATAGACTTAAGCCAGGATTGGAAGCATGCATGAATAAATCCGGAGAGACAACCGACCATGACTAAGTCGTAGTTGTGGATTATGATAATATTAAATAAATGGTGGACATAAAAACGGAATTACACGATTTTAATATCCACAATCATATATCGTTGACTTAACGTGAAAAGGCCAAAAGTCCACTTTTTCTAGAAATTGAGATTTTGATGGAGACAAGTTCAATAAGTAACATGTAAGAAAAGTTGTAATGTCGGACGGGGCCGACTATATACTACCCTTCATCATTGTCTGAATCTGCACCAAATTTTATAAATCGCAATGACACGTCATTCTAGTCTCAATTTGAAATGTTGTGCAAAATTTCGTGTTAATCGAACAAACATGAGGTGTTTGGTGAACCATTTACTTAAAATCGAACTAAAATATATATGGGAGATATACCTAAATCTGAACCCAATTCCACAAAGCGTAACATACGTTAGCTATACCATTTTCAGTACATTCTACAAACTTTTATGCCAATCGGCGAAAAATTACTTCAAATCGGACAAAAATGTATATGGTAGCTATATCTAAACCTGAACCGATTTTAACAAAATTTAACACTTTCACAAATTTAACGCAACCATTGGGTACACCATTTACCTCATATCGGACAAACATATCGACGCCTTCGATATGTAAGTCGACTTAGCATGTTTTAAAGTTCTTTACGTATTTAGATACTACGGTCCATAATTTAAATTTTCCGAAATTTTGGTAATCATCGGCCAATCCAAACCAAAGTTATAAGCAAAAATGTACTTAGCATGACACGTACGATTTAAGAAACTTCCATACTTTGAGAGCTTCTGCTGAAAAACTCACTTTTCAGACTTAGCATACTATTCTTCGGATGCGACGATATATAAAATATATAACTTTGCATACATCAATCCGGAGCTAATTCAGCGCGGTTCAAAATTTTGTCGTAATCGGACAAATATTGGGAGTTTGGTGCACTATTTTCATAAAATCTTACGAAACTATATATGGGGGCCATATCTAAATCGGAACCGATTTCAACACAACTTCGCATCATCAATTTGGTCTTAATTCAATACGCTGTGCAAAATTATCTCAGTTGGACAACTATTGGCAGTTTGGTGGCACCATTCGAACGAAACTATATATGGGAGCTATATCTAAATCTGAACCGATTTCTACAAAACTGTATATACCCTTATCTGCACTTAATTCAGAACGCTTTGCAAAATGTCGTCTCTGTCGGACAAACCTTGGGAGTTTGGTGCACGATTTACCTAAAATCGGATGAAAATATATATGGGGACCATATATATATATATATATAGCTGAATCGATTTAAACAAAATTTTGCATACATCAATCTGGACTTGATTCAGTAAGCTGTGCAAAATTTTGTCGCAATCGGACAAATATTAGAAGTTTGGTTCACCATTTACATAAAATCTGAGAAAAATATATATGGGAGCTATATCTAAATCTTTCATGTAAAATTGTAAAATATGGACTTATTGCCTTTACATGTTAATCCAGCGATATGGGATCGCAACTAAAATTATTCATTTATACACTAGAATACCTTTAGTAATTATGCCATGTACAAAAATGTCTAACATTTAATGTCAATGACATTGTGCCCATATAAGGCATCGAAAAAAACGTTGTTAAGTTCGGAGGTGACTACTTTTTATACCCTTCACAATGAGGCAATCACAAAGAATACCAATAATCGTTTGGAATTTTTATATATGGCGGACTATGTCATATGTCAATTTTATTTATTTATTTTTTTGTAGAAAGATTTGACATATGATGAAAGTCAATTTGGTTACCCACCAAAATACCGGATACAAATGAGGATATGAACTTATGAAGATATGAACTTATATCGTCATGTGTAATAAGGTCGCCAACAAAAAATGATCCCGTAATTTCTCCGAACTTTAACCTATGGTGAATGTTTCCTTTTGGGCTTTTCATATACTCACAAAGGTCTTTCCTCCGCAATAGAATTTTTTTACTCTAATAAGGGTTATTATAAAAAGTGGGCCGATATTGAGCATTTTTGACAATGAGATTTTAAACTGAATGAGAATTTACAATACCATGTGGACCAATACTGAGCATTTTTGGTACTGGTAAACTCCCGAAAATACCGAAATTTGTAAGTTGCCGTTATATGAGGACTATACTAATAAAAAAGGGACCTATATTGATAATTGTGTGTGAAAAGATGTATAACCTTATGAGAACCAAAAATACTAAATTGCATCCAATTTCGTTGAAAACATGCAAATATCGTAGGAGTGATTTAAACAGATAGACATGCATAAACCGACATATAATTTT
This sequence comes from Musca vetustissima, assembly GCF_032173495.1. Classification (NCBI taxonomy): domain Eukaryota; kingdom Metazoa; phylum Arthropoda; class Insecta; order Diptera; family Muscidae; genus Musca; species Musca vetustissima. The sequence goes on along the minus strand of NW_026879717.1, from coordinate 79,498 downwards.
ATTATAAATGTTTCGAGGTGTTGCAAACGGAGTGAAAAATTTGGGCTACAGTATTTTGCTCTCAAAACTTTTATACAGTATTTTGCTCTCAAAACCATTTTCGTTCAATATTGCGAACACTATCGTGAATTGATGTACTTCGAATATCTCTGAATCCCAATTTTTAAAAAAGATCCCAAATACAAGCAAAATTAAAATTTTGGTAGAATCCGTATCCTGAACGAAATGTCTATACAATGGTCCCATATTGGGGTATTTTTAATTATTAAAAACAATATTTAAACTTATATACGGAGCAGTATAGTCGGACGGGGCCGACCATATGATACCCTACACAACTTCCACGAAAATCTATTGACCGACCAGAGGTCAACAAATATTAGTAATATTCAGTACAGCACTTCTAATTACTTGTCCAGATTCCTTTCAGTGTGGGTTGTGTTGTGATGTTTGGCTTTCAATGTGGATCGACTCGAAAAAAACACAACAAAATAAGTTTTCGGTCCACTTCATCCCAAAATTAGTATCTGATCATCACCGAAAAGTATAGGCGTTGTACTTGACCATTAGTGGAACCTTATGGAACCTCATTTCAAAGCGATCAGCGCTATATTTCCGCCCTCTAGTTTGCTAATGGGTTACTAAATAATATATTAATTCGTATGTACCTGTAAATATTTACGTGTAACTCCCACATCCGAGTATATACGACAATATAATTGGTATCAATTTAAAGGCCAAACGCTCATCTTGTATATAATATATATTCTCGGCTCTATGTCCTTCAGGAGTAAATATATACGCTATAGAATACATTTTTTTTCATTTTTCATACAAAAGTCAGGGTCCATTTGACCCGCTAAATATTGACCGATCTTTATCAAAACAGGCATGCTTATTCTTTGGCCCAATCCCCTTCTCCATGTAAAAATTCGAGATGTTTGGGCCATAATTGCGGCCTCTGGAGCGACCAGAAAAACCGACAAAAAATCAGTATTTGGTCCATTTCATCCCCTAAATATTAACCGATCTTTACCAAAAACAATAGGGGTCTTCATAGGGCCGAACCCATCTTTCATGCAAAATTTCGTGAAGATTGGTCCATAACTGTGGTCTGTATCGTGTTTACAAATTATAATGGACAGACGGACGGACACACATGTCTAGATCGACTCAGCAAGTCGAGATATGACGATCGGTATACTTAAAGGTGGGTCTATTACCAATATTTCGCGGCGTTACAAACTCTTGGGGCTGCACAAAGCTATAATACCCTGACAACATAGTTGTGTAGGGTATAATAAGAACGTCTTTCTAGAGTAATTTTTTTGTTTTTACAACATTCCTTGTAATACTACAGTTTGAATAATTATTGTTAACCGATCATTTCTAAAAATTATATATGTCCTTTTGATTATTTATAACTATGTAATAAATATGTTGACAGGACATAGTAATTTTCTAAAAAAAAATATTCTTTTAATTCATCGATTGGGAGTTTAATTTCCATTCCTCATCCTCAACATCTTCCGTCTCTGGCTACAAAATATACACACCAAATGCCATAAATACTGTGACACCAATGTTTAACATATTTAAACTACGTTTTTTTCAATTTTTGAGAATAGAAAAATATCTCTTTTAACTTTATATTTTGCATAGATAAGGATAAGCTTTTCAGCAAAAATTTTGTGGTTTACTTTGCTGGAAAAGTTAAACTAAATAATAGAAAAAATAACAAAAATAAAGTTTTTCCTAAGCAGATTTTAACTAGGCAGATTTTACACAGTGTTTTCATTTTGTTTTTACTTTTATGATAAATTTAAAGTTTTTTTTCAGTGAAACGCTTTCTTTTAAAAAATGCAGACTAGTCCAGTTTTAGCCACACATACATAGTTAAATATGTTGTTGTCCAATGAAGTCAACAATGTTTTGCTGAAGTTAGTACCCCGATGGTGATAAGTTTATGCGGTAGCAGATGTGGTTGTTTGGTTTTTTTCAACACAACACATTCATAGTTCCAAGGATTAAGTAGGAGAAGTGCAGAACAAAAGTTGTTTTTATTATTAAAGCCATACCCACACATAATAAATTTATTTCCATTTATATATGACATAGTGAATGAAATGGTTGGTAAAACATTTATGTTCATGTAGTATGTGTTCATATAACTACCATAAAATTAATGTTATTTTGAGAGATTTAGAATAAAACCATTGCTGTGTAAATGTTAATTTTAAATTTAAAAGTTAATTTGGAAACGGATCATTATACATTTTTCCGTATTGGTAATCCTATTTCGACAAACATTGTATATTTATAACGAACTTTATAAAATGTACAACACAAAATGAGTAATTCGCCGGGAATTGTAAATTAAATTTTTTAATACATAAATATTAAAATTAGTATTCAAAGCGAATTAAAAAAACTCTTGAATCTAACATATTTTTAAAGTGATTTGTATTTACTGTTTTATATAATACAATTTACCGTCTGTAGTGGAGGTACCTAAAGGAGTGGCCCAATAACGTCAATTTCAGATTTAATGTAGCGTTGTCAAATATTTGCAATACATAGCTCAAAACGAACATCACAATACATTGCCGCTTATATGATACCCTGCATAAAAACCCTCCAAAAATAAATGCAGATCTAAACCAAACTACCCGAGGAACGTTTACTATTTACGGGGCAATACTACCTTCCCCTTGCGATTAGAAATACCAACTTCGAAATGCAAATCAAACATTGCATGTTGCCCCCTTATCCTTTCTCAAGGTTGTTCAAATACACCATTGGTTGAATAGTAAATATGACATTCGAAGAAAACCAACATACACTGATATGCTATACATTCGCGTATACAAATATTTTGAGTTTACTCTCCATATGCTTATGTTCGAGTATCGATTATCCTGATACACTAACTAGTTTGCTGCTGTGGTTCTTGTCCAAATACCACTTTCACAAGACCGCACAATTGAATTAAATTCTGGTGACTCTACTGTCAGCTAAATGGTTTCCTTTACCGAATATTTGAATACTCGGGAACATGATACAGAAAGTAGTCTTCGATACCAGTATCACGTAGAGGGTAATTTAGCACAGTTGTTGCTAATAGAGTTTGTGGTTTGGCTTGTGATAATTAAAACCACAAAATGGATGTTTCGATATCCGTTGGTATTTTTGTTATTCGTTTCCAAACTCTGTGGTTGGCTGGTTGTTCCAAAATGTTGCTAAAAGTTTGGTATTATTTTCTGTTGGATCTATTGAAGTCATGTGGGACTAGAATAACATTTATAGAGCTTATGGATTAAAGATTGGCTGTATTCGTTGAAATAGTTTAAATCCTCTTCTTAGTACTTATGATCATATCAATTGTTTATAATTCAAAATTTGATCTCACAGCCAATGAAATGAAGAAGGGCTAATATGTAGATATTCTACGAAACCTTGATAGTTACCAAAGAATCACTGAGATACAGACATTGTTAACGAACTGCGACTTATACGTTCTATTTTATATTGCGTAATAATCCATACTAATTTGCAGCACAATGCATTGTGTTGTTATCCTACAGCATATTGCGGTTACTTACGCGTAAGTCATACGAATATCCTTCACCATATGCAGTACATATCGTAAATATCCAAAACAAGCAAAACTCAATTGAAGAATATTCCATGGAATTCGCGATGAACAACTTTCAGTTGAAAAAGGTCTTTGAAGGCTCAAAAACAAAAGACTGTGGCATGACAAAACAACTGCATTTTAGTCTGATGAGAAAGGATTAATAAAATTAGTTGCATTCATTTGGGTTCTCGTTAGTTGTATGGCACGTATTGGGGCAATGGTGCATGAATGGCACCATTGTTTCTCTTTCGGAAACCATAGCGGCAAAAAAGAACAACAACTATTTTTTCTGCTTGGTATTCTCAAAATAAAATTGCGTTGCTTTACAATTTCCCTTAAGTTAAAGTTTTAAAGAGTAAGCTAATTGGAGTTTTGATGGCATAAAACAGGTGTGTAAATTTAAATACAATGTCAATTCAGGGACTATAAACCAGTAAGGAAAATTCAAATGTCGGACGGGGCCGACTATATGATACCCTTTACCACATTGAGTACTTACCTATGTATGCTCATATGTACAATATCCATTATATAGAATATACATCGCATCTTTGGAGGACCTTTGAAGTGGAATCGGACGAAATTAACTGCGTGAATTGCATAGATATAGATATTTGAAATTTATAAAAATAAATATAAATGGACGTATTTGAGCAACCGTGGCATCCACCATTTGGTATGCTGCAATACACGTTATTCTTCTTCAATCAAATGCGCTATGCAATATTTCATGTAAAGCGAACAGACATAGGCTCCTCTATTTGCACCATTTGCATAAATGGGACAAAAATACATGTGGGAGCTATATCTACATCAGAACCGATTTAAAAAAAAAAAAAAAAAAAAAAAATCGTGCAAATAGAACAGGATCTATGGTGTACCATTTACATAAAATGGTACATAAAAAGTATATATGTGAGCTATATTTAAATCTGAACCGATATATTAATTTTGAATACATCAATCTTTACTAATACATCAATACATCAATCTTTACATAATACAGTACGCTGTGCAAAATTTTATGTCACTCGGACAATAATTGATGGTTTGGTAAAACCTTTAGATAAAATCAGACGAAACTATATATAAGAACTATATCTAAATCTGAACCGATTCCAACAGAACTTCACATACTTAAAGCTTGACTTAATTCAGTACGCTGTGCAAAATGTTGTTCCAATCGGCCTAAATTTGAATCTTTGATGCCCCATTTAGATAAAGTAACTATATATAGGAGCTATATCTAAATCTGAACCGATTCCAAGTGGCATGTGCCAAATTTCATCCAAATCGGATCATAAATGCGACCTGTACTTTGTTCACAAAAATACATGGACGGACGAACATGCATAAATCGAGTCAGAAAGTGATTCTATGCATATTCTCAAAAGGAATCATGGTCTATTTCGATTATTTTTGCTGTTACAAACATATGCACAAAGACATAATACCGTATGGTGAAGGGAATAAAAATGTGGTAGTATATATATTTATGTGAGAAAACGCAGGTACAATGCAGAATCACTTAATCACTTCGATAGCTATGATAATCCTTTGGCATATAATCTTAAAAGATCCACGCTTATAGCTTTGAAAATCCTTATAGATTCGGTAATCCCTAAAAATTCTTTGACAATTATTCTTTAAAAATCCATACCTTTAGCTTTTACTATCCATAAACAAAATATTTTTCAAAAATAAAGGTGGATAGCTTCCATAATATTTCGAAAATTATTTTTAAAAAATTCACGCCTTATATATTCCTTTACCTTCAAAAAATATGTTTAAAACCAGTAAGTAAGGTTGTAAAGTCGGCCTGGACCGACTATATGATACCCTTTACTAGATCGGATCGATATTTCTTTTTTAAAAGGAACTAGTTCCTTAATGTAGTTCCTTTGCTCCATATAGTTCCTTTGATCCATATAGATCCTTTACTCCATACAGTTCCTTTGCTCCAAATAGTTATTTTGCTCCATGTAGTTCCGACTCCTACATAGTTCCTTTGAATCTCTCTTTCAACGTTCTTATTGTTTTTTCATATAGTATCTTTCCTCCATATAGTTTCTTTTGATCCATATAGTATCTTTGATCCATATAGTTCCTTTACTCCATACATTTCCTATGCTCCAAATAGTTCTTCTGAATCTCTCTCCTTCATCGTTCTTGTTTTTTTTTCGTTTTTTCCATATAGTTCCTTTTCTCTGTATAGTTCCTTTGCTCCATATAGTTCCTTTACTCCATACAGTTTCTTTGCTCCAAATAGTTCCTTTGCTCCATATAGTTCCGACTCCTACATAGTTCCTTTGAATCTCTCTCTCTCTCTCTCTCTCTTTTCATCGTTCTTTTTGTTTTTTTTTTCGCTCACATAGTTCCGTGTTGATTTGTTAATAAATGCAAAAATTTAAAATTGTGTAAAAATGAAAAAAAATATAACGGAACGAGATCAGAAAAAAGAACGAGAAAAAAAGGAAAAAAGAACGAGATCAAAAAAGGAACGAGATAAGAAAAAGGAACTATATTAATTAAAAAGCTGGAACTAGTTCCTATCGTTCCTTTCTCGGAATAGTTCCAATGAACTAGTTCGTATAAGCATAATTGTGTAGGAGAAGCAAAAAAATGTTTTGAATGAAAACTATAAACATGTCATGTGAAATGAAAATGTATGCCCCGCAGGGTGATATTGCATATGACGAATAATAGGCTATAATTTTTTTTAACAAATTTAGTTATTTAGTTTAATGGCAGTAAACATTTGAATTTTTTGTTAGATACGCCTTTTTGCATTTATCTTGTAGTTACGTCTTTTTGTTTTGTGTTAATAGAAGCTCCTTTTTTGACCGCAGACGTGTAAAACTTTGTCAACACATGTAGTTTATTGACATTCACAATATTCATTCAAAAAGTCAATTTTCAATTTTTTGTTAGTTACGCCTTTTTGCATTTTAGCTGACGATATGTATCCTTACAATTGTATTGTTAATTGTTAATGTTCCCTCGAAGGAACGTACTCATGTCTTTCTGCAACCTATGATAAATTTAATTTCATTCAGGCCGATTTACCATGGAACAAATTTATGATTTATAGCAAAATTGATACACGCTATTCGTTACACCGCATTGTTAAACATTTCAATTCAATCAGACACCCCTTCGAAATACATATGGAACCTATGGCTGCATCTGCACCAATTTCAAGAAAACCCAATAACGTCATTCAAGTCTCAATTTGATACGTTGTGTAAAATTTCGTGTTAATCGGGCAAACATTAGGAGTTTGGTGCACCATATATGTAAAATCGGTCGAAAATATATATGGGAGCTACATTTAAATCTGAACGAATCTTCAGGAAACTTAGCACACATCATTTTAGACTCAATTTAGTACGTTATGGCAAATTCCATACAGATCGAAAAATATAGTCGGACTTTGATGCATCATTTACATTAAATAGGAAGAAATATATCGTTAGCTAAAATGAAAAAAGGCGTAACTAACAAAAGCATAATTATGCCTTTTTGCATTTTAGCTACGCCTTTTTGTATTTTAACTATCGATATGTAGGGCTATATCTAAATATGAACCGATTTTCACGAAACTTAGCACACATCATTTCGATTTTCACGAAACATAGAACACATCATTCTAGACTCAATTCAGTACGCTGTACCAAATTTCGTGCAAACCGAAAGCTATATAGAGACTTTAGTGCACCATTTACATTAAATCGGACGAAAATAATATGGGAGCTATCATCATTTTAGACTTAATTCAGTACGCTGTGCAAATCGAAATATATATAGGGACTTTGGTAGACCATTTACCTTAAATCGGACGAAAATATATATGTCTGACCCGATTTTCTCGAAACTTAACACACATCATTCTGAATCTAATTCAGTACTCTATGCCAAATTTCGTGCAAATCGAAAGATATATAGGGGCTTTGGTGTCCCATTTACCACGAAAATATATATGGGAGCTATATCTAAATCTGAACCGATTTTTCCCAATTTCAATAGGGTTCGTCCATGGGCCAGATTTCATTCAAATTAGATCATAAATGCGTCCTGTACTGTGTTTAGAATTTAACATCTAGAGACTGACGGACATGCATAAATCGACTCAGAAAATGATCCTATGCATATTCTCAAAAGGAACCATTTGTCTATCTCGTTGCCTGTTACAAACATCTGCACAAATGCATAATACCATGTACCATAGTGTGGTGAAGGGTATACAAATTAAAAAAAAAAATAATCACTACTAATTCTTAACAAAATGTCCTAATTCTTTGAAAAATACCCTTAAAATCTTACTCCATATTTTTAAAAAATATCCTAAAAACACGCACAATTCTTTCAAAAATACCCTTCAAAATCTCATTCTTAAAAATGATCCTTAAAATCCATGCCCAATTATTAAAAAAATATTGTAATAAATCGACGCCTAATTCTTAAAAGAATATCCAAAATTCTTTTTAAAAATACTCTTAAAATATTCACGCTTTATCCTACCTAAAATATTTATTAAAATCCACGCATAATCCTTCGAAAAATATTCTTAATTCTATCGAAATATTCTTAGTAAATCCACGCTTAATCCTTGGAAAAAAGTCTTAAAAAATTTTCATTTCAATTGTTTTAAACATACCCTTAATCCTTCTAAAAATGTTCGTAAAAATGCACGATTAATCCTTTCAGATATATTTAAAAAAAAGAAATACATAATCCTTTCAAAAATATAATTTAAAGGAAAAAGTCCACGCTCAACGCTCATCCTTCCAATATTCACAAATATTCGTCAGAAACACTGAAATGAAGAAAAATCAGACACAATTCTCCATCGTTTATACAGTCGTCTATAAATGCTATCAAAAGCAAATAGTGAAGAGGAATAAACCAGTCGTCCACGAAATTGCATTCCACATTAAAACAAACAAACAGTCAACATCCAGTTAGTTGTGTTAATTTGGATGGGAAAACTGTACAGTGAAAAACTAAACGAATTGAAAGAAAATACCATACAAGCTCCTTTGGACGTGAAAAACCAGTCGTCATCAGGCCAACTAAAAGATCTGCGACTTTGACATTCACAATAAATAACAAAACAACAACACACAACACAACTGCAACAAAAAATGAAAATAATAACAAACCTGATACAGTCGGCACTGACTGACTGACTGTGTCAGCCAGTTAGTTAGCCTGTGTATATATTATACCAATTTTCTAAGATGATCGATGTGTATACGAGGGAACATTTGAACAATTTGGGGAGATGTCTATGTTTAAAAATTGCATATAAAATTTTAAAATGTTTGAAAAAAAAATAGACCAGCGCAAATCAGATACATTTCGATATAAGGACGGACCTTTACATTGAGCTATAATTTCCTAGAAGTATTTCTGTGTTTTCGAACGACATTCAAAATATTGTACGCAAACTACAAGGAAGATTCAGCGTATATTTTTAAGACCATGTTTGGAAGGAAGTTTGCAAGAATACTTTTTGAAGGATTAAGCTTAGATTTCGTAAAAATATTTTATAAAGTATCGGGTGTGAATTTGTATACCCTACACAACTATGTTGTAAAGGTATTATAGAGTTTGTAAGTCCGATCGTCATATATCTACTGATGGGTCGATCCCTACATGTGTCCATTATGTCCGTCCGTCCCTTATAATAGTACAGGCCACATTTATGGACCAATCGTCACGAAATTCCACACCTGCTATCGGTTTTGGTAATGATCCGTCAATTTTTGGGAAATTAAATGGACCAACACTTTACTTTTGTATGTTTTTCCAACCGCAATTATAACTGGAACATCACAAAATTTTACACGGAAAAGGGGATCTTTGTGGATTAACAAAAAATAATAATAATTGGAAAAGAGAACATTTGCATTCTATGAAATATATTTAGTGCTTAAATACATATACTGGAAGAGACCAGTATATTCAAGAGGAGTGGATGGCCCTTAAATTGATACCAATTATAATGTGGTATGTACTCAAATGTGAATGTTACACGTAAATATTTACAGGGGTCAAACTATTCCGATATTTTTTAGTATTGTCATTACTACACGAGAGAATGGAAACGCCGCGCTGATAGCTTCAAAATTGTATATGAAGTTCCGGACGCTTAAAATTTTAGCTGATATTCAGATGATCAGAAATATTCGTCTGGTCTTCTAGTCGGTATATATGCCACTATTATTTGATTATTCTGCAAATGATCACTGCTGGAAAATATAATTTGGAAAAGATGTCAGGTAAGATTGAGTTGTTTTCTTATCGGTCAATAGGATTCACATATCGCGAAATATGTTCCAGGCTCGGAATATAGATCCGAATGTTAGAATTCAGTGACAGTTGTGTTGGGTATCATATGGTCGGCCCTGTCTGACTCTACTGCTCCGCTCACTTTTCTAAGAATATTATAGGAAATGTAAAGAGTGAATTTATATGAGATTAGTTTTTGATGGATTTTTGAAGGATTAAGACTGGACGGTTTGAGAATATTTTTGAAAAAGATTATGAGTGAATTTTAAATGGTATTTTTATAAGGATTACAAATATTTTTGGATGGATTCTTATTTTTATACCCCCCATCATATGGTGGAGTGTATATTAAATTTGTCATTCTGGTTGCAACAATTCGAAAAATTCTTTGGAGACTTTTTTAGGTAAGACAGCTTGATCCCCTTTTTGTTGTTTTAAAAATAAAAACAACAAGATTTTTACTTTTTTAAAGTTGGTTATGGTCATATTGATTACATTTGGGAATGGCAGAGAAGACTATAGTTTCGGATTACCACAAATCATCATCAGTTCCCTTAGTTTTTAGCTTGGGATATTGTCCCAGGGAGTCATGTATCACTCCACTAAACAAAACACCCTTCTTCCCCAATTTTGTTACATCCACAATGTCAAGCCTAAGTACTTTTAGAGTACGCTCGGTTTGAGAATTCTCTAAAAGTCTCAGAAAATGTTGTGGCGGAACATGTAACCATGTGCCATAACTCCACCGTTATGCGTCTCTACTTTGCAGAGAAAAGACATAACATGTTTGTTGATGTCGCCGTTATGCGATGACCATTCAAATGACCGTGCCGTCGTCTATTTTTAGATTCAGTGTGGCATTTGTTTGTAGGGATGTGTGTGTGTTTACTTTTTTAGGTAAGCCAGCTTGATCCCTTTCTTGTTGTTTGGAGACTTCTTAAAGTATATATATTCTTGATCAGAATAAAATCCTATGTCGATTTATGCATGTCCGTCTGCCTGTCTTTCTGTCTGTCCGTTTGTTGAAATCACGATAGAGATCGCAATATATAAGATAGGTTCTCAAAATTTGCACAGACACTACTAGAACTCGTAGGATGGTTGGTATTGTAAATATTTGGGTCCACGTTTTGGTGTAGGTCCTATATAACGGTACCTCTTAATATTCGATATTTTGTGGAATTTCGGACAAAAATTTTTCCCGAACTGGCTGTAATTTTGTATTTTGGGTTCTCATTGCATAGCAATTATCCGTACTAAAACTTATTAATATTGATCCAAGTTTTAGGGTAGTCCCCATATAACGGTTCCCCTTAGTATTCGGTATTTTGTGGATTTGGGACACGTTTTTCTATCGAAATGACTGTAATTTTGTATTTTGGGATCTCATTGTATAGCACATACACTTACCAAAAATATTAATATTGACTGAAGTTTCAGGGTAGCCCTCCAAGCACATACAAAAATTATTAATATCGAACCAAGTTTGAGTGTAGTCCCCATATCTGTACAAAATGATCAATACAGATTAGGTAATCTTTTTTCCTCACGACTTTTTCAGTATATACAAAGTTATATCATAAAATGAGTTTTCTCTTTAATTTAAAAAATTGTGAATGCCATCCTCATGGAGATTGGCTCGGATGAACTTAACATCGTTTTAAGTTTTTTAGGAATATATTTGGAATGATAAAGCCTGTATTTTTATAAGCGTAGATTTTACTCATTTTTCTAGAATGAAAAATGTGGCAGATGTGGATTTTTTTGAAGGATTACACCTGGACTTTTTTAGAATAGGTTCGGAAGGATTAAGCGTTGACTTGTTTAGTATAAATTTGCTGATTTTTTAAACAATGTTTGTGAAGAGTTAAGAGATTATGTGTAAGTATATTTTTGAAAAGATTTGACTTTTTTGGAATATTTGTAGAACGACTGTTTTTGGAACGATCAAGTTTCGAAGAAATAATCTTTGATATTTAGAATGGGCTGAGATTTAGATATAGCTTATACAGAGGTCTATCTGACTGAAGAACTTTCTTTATGCTTACGTTGATTTGAAAACTAACAAAAAATCGTGAAAATAGGCCTTTGTGTATATATAAAGGCAATTGCCACTACATTTTTATACTCGACATTTGTGGTAGTTATTTATTTAATGAACCAAACAACTAACTGATATGCCTTTATATGCAAACCATCATTACCTGTTACCCCATTGCAATATTTCCCATCCTCCTTCATAATGCAATGTGAATCTTTGTTTTTTTCGACTTGGGAATATTTTAACAAGACAATCAGTGAAAAATGTTTCTTTATGAAAGACACCACCAACGGCATAGAAAATAGTTCAGTGACAAAGGAGAAAATATAAAGACAATAAAAGATGTTTTTGCCAAGTTGAAACAAAAGTGGACTTGTACGACGGCTTGTAGACATTGCAGGCCATGTTCGTTGCCTCGCTGCCATTTATCCATAATAGAAATTCCCACTTTTGCTAGATACTCTGGCCAAAACAAAGCCTGACAACACCGACCAACAAACATGGCAATATAAGAGGAGCCTGTCAAACGCAGCCTTCCAACGATAGGCAGATGTTTGGATTCGGCGCTGCCACTGCTGGCGGCTGCGTTGTTTTTCGCGCTGCATCAACATATGCAGCATTGGGGGGTTCATATAAAATCTTAATCACACTCTCGAAAAATCGCATTAGGTTTTCTTATATCTCGACGATGTCATCGCCGCATTCTATAAACAACGCATTCACTTAGATCCGTCGCTGTGCCCGAAACAACAAGAACAACAGATCAACTTGTGTAGCAGACACAGTTCGGATAAGAAAAAGGATTAAATTGTACTTAAAATATATAGCGAGGAAGAGAAAGTGTTGTTTCTCTATTAAGTGTATTTAGCGCGAGTGTATGTGCCTATTTTGAAAAAAGAAAGCGAAAAGCATTTCAAGGATGTTGAAAAGTTTTCAAAATTCAATTAACTCTATAAAGACAAGTACTCTAAATTATCCTTGTCAACAAGGATTCTATTAGAAACACAATTTTACGTTACGTTCACACCATTAAGATAATACATATATCTCTGTATAAAAATAAAAATACAAAGAGCCTGAGAACAATAAAAAGAAAGTGTAAAGAAGGAAACTAAAAACGCTAAAGCTAAACATTAACAAAACAAAACCCGTACCAAAAACTAAACTTAAGAGGTCCTTTTGCCACGCCACCAGCAGAAACATGAAAACAACATTATTTTTATGGACGATTATTTGTACGGTCGTTCTGACAGCGTACGCCACTCCCGCCATCAGTTCCAATGAAAATGCGGTAATTGTTTGCTAAATACATACATATCTACATTTTTAGAGATAACTTAAAATACAATGATATTTACTGTATATATATCCCATGGAACACATCGTAAAGCCTACGACAATAGATAAGGATAATGGGTCATTCCATGAAAATGTGTTTTTGAAATATTTGTGAATTTAAGTGTTGTCGAACAATTTAAAGTAAAACGTATTTATGTATATGGACATAACATTGCGAGTGGAATTTCTTTAAGATAAATACTACCAAGAATCTACGTATAATAAATAATAATATCGCGCTATTTTCTCTGACAAATCGAAAACTTAAAAATAAAAAAATATATTTGGGGCAATTTCTATGAAAATAATTTATATAGTCACTTGAATTTTTCCCGTTTTACAGAAATATCCTCTTAGTTTAATTCAATATATAGGTAAAAATTGTCCACACTTTTTGTAAAAACATTTGTCAAAAACTAAAAAAAAGATTAAATTCGCCGGATTTTTTGTATCCTTCAATATGAGGTAGATATAGAATACCTAAATTCGGTAGTGTCCCTATTACAGGGACATGCACTGAAAAAGATCTGCAAATATGTATTTTATCCACTGAAATCTTGATGTGCAAAGTTTGGATGCAATTAGAACGGGGCTATGAGATTTAAAAGTTTTCAAAATGTTGACCCTTTGAGGGGAGGTACTAGAAGGTGTGGACCGATAAGTCCCATCTTCCAACATCATACAGACATGTATTTTTTAATAAAAGTTTAATTCAAACGGGATAGTCATGAACCACTTCGTGTGGGAGGTACCAGAAGGAAGGAGTAGACTGGTGAGTCCCCTCCTACAACATTAATCAAGTTTGAAAGAAATATTACGATGTATATATTTGGATTCAAACCGAACAATCCGCACCATTGTTTGAATTGTGTGCAGCGATGGGTTCCATCTTTGGACTCGATCTAGGCTAGGTAAAAATATAAAGATAACCAAAGCTTGGATTATATTAGATATTCCGTTCGCTACAAATCAGATATAATGTTTAAAAATGTTGACCCTATGTGGGGGAGGTACTAGAAGGAGTGGACCGATAAGTCCCTCCTCCCAAAAATGTACAGGTATGTTAAAATATTAGGTTTTGCAAAGCTTGATTTGAATCGGATGCTCTGTTCGCATGACATTATAAAATGGATTTTCAGTGCAATGTTGACCATTTTGTGGAAGAGATACGAGAAGGAGTGAACCTACTTTCCCTATCTTCGAACTTGATTTGTGTTTTTGAAAGAACTATTAAGATGTGCAAATTTTTGATCAAATCGGACAATTCATACCATTCGCCTAATATTGGGGTTATAAATATAGTGGACCATCTACGGATATGATCTAGGCTTGTTAAAGATAAAACATATTACAAAGTTTGGCTCAAATCGGATTTTCCGTTTCGCATGATATAAACAAATTAGTTTTCTGTAAAATTTCTATCTTTTTTAAGCGGAGGCCGACTTTCCTCAACTTCGAACATGCTTTGAGTTTTAGAGAACTATTACGATGTGCACAGTTTGGATCAGTTACACCTCTCGGCAGTTATCGTGCGATACAGCCAGCCAGACAGACGAACATACATTTGTAAATCGAATCCAAATTGTGTGAAACGAAAATTTCCCAAAAGCATGTGATCTTAAACCATATTTCGATAAGGCACATATTTTGCATATACCCTCATAAGCCATAAGGCTAAGGATGTAACTATGGGTGTCGCCCTTGGTCCATAAATGTGGTCTGAACATTGATTTCAAATATATTCTACAGCTAGACGGTCAACCCTCAAATTTGCCTATGATAATATTACCTATGATAATTCTTCAAAAAATATTCTTTAAAAATCCTGGTTTCTACCTATGATAATTCCCCATACCCAATATAATAATCTAAAAATATTGTTTAAAACCATGCTTATCCTTAATTTTGAAAAAAAATAAATAAATAATAATTTATAAAAAATCCGCGTATCCTTAATTAAAAAAAAAAAAAATTAATCCTGTGTTGTATATCTGAAAATTCTAAAAAAATAAGAAAGATTTGAAAGAACACTGTATAAACACAGCAAATTCTGTTGAGTCTGTACGTGTCTGAAATCTACAAAACACAGAAAAAATATGATACCGTTATTCCGGTATTTATATTGAGACTTTTTGGTTGGGAGATTTTGATGAATAACTTTCTCAATTTCCACAAAATATCGACATTTGAAAACTGCTATATGAGTGATACAACAGAAAGTGGGCCGATTAAGCACATTTTAAATATCATGTTTACAACAGAAATCTGACGGTCGTGTTTAAGTCGATCGATTTTATTCTGATCAATAATATATAATTTTTTATACTTGGAGTCCTCAGAGTACTACTTCGAGATGTTGCAAACGGAATGACAAATTTGATATACACTCCATCATATAGTGTAGGACATTTTTTTTAATCCGCTATTTACGCTTTGGAAATCATTTTTCACGGCTTTTAGGACTTTCAAAAATCCGTGGTTGTAGGTCTAATAAACCTTGCAACCCATTCTTGAAACCTTAGCGATGATATCACTTACGTTCTTCTAAATAATTTGCCTAATAATATTTTTACGTGACATTTTCTCAATTTAATGCGGGAATCATTCATATGAAGGTCCTAGACATCACATATACTTGTATGTCTATATATACACACACAATTACGTGTATTCACATACATATCTTAATGGCGTGGCGCAACACTAACTTGGAACTGTATTAAAAGTTTCGAGGCATGATTTGTTGATGTCTCCATTATATATTATTGTTTCAAGGTCACAAAGATGTATGTGTGTGTATGTGAATGTTTGCTGAAATTGTTGATTTATTTGTTGAATGTGTGGGTGTTGGTGTAAGTCTTAAAAATTATTTCTTGCGGTTCTAAGTCAAAACCAAAGGAAAAGACTTAATTTATTGAATCTCAACCACACAACTAAGTGTGCCATTAACGTAATAGTTCTTTAAACTGGCAAACAACAACCAACATTGACTGGTTTAGAAATATTGTCCAACAATAATGTAACAAATATTTATAATGTGGGAATTTTCCATTAACTTTAAAATGAACCATATACTATTTTGGAAATAATATTTATTTTTCTGTTAATAGCTGTATCTTTGCGAGTTAATGTGAAATATTTATATATTTTCGTCATTTTGTTCCTAACAGATTCCTGCAGTTAATCGCAATCAACTGGAAGAAGGGTTTCTGCGAAAACTCAATACGAAATGTAGCCAAAGGGATAATCACTCGTGTATGATGCTCAAATTGATTGTCTACATGAATCGGATATTTAAGAAATCTTCCTTGGAAGTGAATAAAAAAGTTACAGTAACACAGAATCGGTAAGTAAGATGGAAAACACACTAGAGCCACGACTTGCGTTGTTATTGGAGACGGAAGAATCAATGACAAAAGTACAGGTTTTAAAATTTCTAAAATTTAGGAAATAGTTAAATCAAATTCTACTAATTCTAAAAGTGACAATCGACAATGAAACTGTAATGCAAACCGATTTTTCCAGTGTTTCAAGTTGAGGCTCTAGTGTATATTAATTCGCCTTTTATAAAAATGATTGCTGGTTTCTTCTTCATTTACTGACTCATTTTCATTTTTCATTCAATCATTCATTCAGAGATATTGACGAAATACCCGATGACCCGGAAGATGATATACTTTTGGCACGTTCCATTGATTCCGACGATGAAACACTGGCCTTGATTGTGGCCAATAAAATACGAAAATTCATATCATCACGAACGTTACGCTATCATTTCAGTGATAATGCAGATTTTGTGGCATATGCCGAACCGAAGGGTAATTTGAATATTGGTGTATCGATTAGCCCAGGTGTGGCCTTGGAAGAGGGAAGAGGTAAAATGAAAAATATGCTACCCATATTGATGATGATGGCTGGTAAGGCGGGCCTGGTTGGTGCCATTATACTGAAGGGGTTATTTTTGTTGGCGGGTAAGGCATTAATTGTGTCTAAGATTGCCCTGCTGCTGTCGGTGATAATTGCTCTGAAGAAGCTGTTGTCACAAAAGAAACATATTGTCGAAGTTCCACATCATGATAGCTATAGTAGTGGATGGGCTCGTGCCTTGGATGGATTTGTGGAAGGTTTAGTTGAAGTACCGGCCAAAATTTTGGCTGAAGAGGCACATGATATGGCATTTAGCGCTCAAAAGCCAGAAGATCTGTAAAGTGTGGTGTGTGCAATTTTCGGAACTGAATATTGGAGACGAAATTATCGGTTTATTTTAAAGTTATATATATGTAGTTATGAATGGTTAATGAATCTATCGGAATTTAAGATTTCATGTGTATGATATTTATCTATGTGTTTGTTTTTCGTTTCTATAAATCTCTTAATGGCATTGACTTTTTATATTTCTAATACCAGTTAAGACAAATGTAGAAAAATTGGAGGAAATATGAGATGTAATGGGATTTCGAGTTTTGGTTTTATAAGTATAATTATTATTAAATGAAGTAGGGCCAGAATTTGTACCAAAAAAGGTAAAGTATCACTTGGTCAATTTTTTATTTTATTAGGCCAAATAGACAAAGACTTGTTAGGAACCAAATTTTAAGGGTAATGAAAAATATAATATATGCCGAGACTCACAAATGAAAGATTACTCCAACAAGTACCTTCCATCTTCACGTAACCTCCAATATATCTCTCATTTACTCTTATACTGGTTTTAGAAGTACAACTTGCATTACAGTTCTCTGCATCGGAAAAAGGGGCTTCAAGGTTGACTCTTGTTATTATTGTTATGTATTTTGTTTATTAATCACGATATTTATTTTGTTATTATTGTTAATTATTTATTTTATTTATTACTAATTTGTTTTTCTATTGTGGTGTGGCCACTAAGTATTTTCTTGAATTATTGTTTTTTTCTACTTCCATTTCTCTTCTCTTACTGTGATAATTTCTTTTACACACAATTGTCTTATTTTGGGGACAAAGTTTTTAATTTATTTTCATTACTTATATTTTCACTTCTTAAAATTTTCATACAACGAAACAACCAAATGTAAATGAAAAAAAAAATATTACAAAAAAAACCATAATTATATTTATTATTATTTATTTTAATTTATACTATTTATTAACTAATTTATTTACTAAACATAAAAAAACAAAACAAAAAAATAAATATAATTTTCGTTTCTTATACAAAATAAAAAATACCAATTAAGTTGCAATGAAATAAATAAAAAAAATTATTAAAAAAAGGTTTACTTTACTGGCAGTTTTTCTGTTGTTGTATTATTATTTTTTTTTTTATTTTTGAGCATTTTTTGCTATTATTTATAAAATAAATAAATAATTTTATCTACTTTCTACAAAATGTGGAAAAAACTTACTTGCCGTTTCCGTTTAATTCCATCAATGCATGAGTGTGTGTGTGTGTATGTTTGTTTCTTAGACTAAATTTAATAATAAAATTTCACTAATTGTTTTCTTTTTTATTGTTTTTTTCTTTATTTGCTCTGAAGTAGTCGGTTTTCAGTTCTGGCCTTTTTTTGTGTCCATTGCGGGCTATTGTCTGTAGTGTGAGTATGGATTTAAATAATTGTATACCAATGGCCGTCTTTGATTTGGTGTTGCTGAAAAGAAACAGAAAAAGGATAAAAGTTATTATTTTTTATAAAAAAAATCCTATAAAAATATTAAAGTTTAGTATTTAAAATATTGCATATTTGAATTATAAAGATATCAGTAGAGCAATTCCGTAACTTTTTTTCAATGTGACCGACAAATATTGGAAATATAAAAAACATATTTTTAATAAAAAAAAACTAACATTTATGATATCTTTTTCATGCTTGTCGGCACGGTATAACTACTGCTTTATTTTGGTCGTTAACTTACCGAATATTTTCGTAAATCAACGAAATTATAAGCAGGTGAAAATTTGCACTTATCGACAATCGTCAGCAATTATGTCGTTACAGAAAAGCACTACAGTTTGCCATAGAAATATAAATATTCTTCGAATTCTACTGAGCTTTTACAAATTGTTCTCGATTGCCGAACAGTTTGATAGTAACTTGCCAAATCACTAAAATGTGATATTTCCACAATTTGTTAATGTTACAGAATATCTGTATAGATCTCAAAATAACCCCTAAATTTTGGTATGCTTTTATTAGGCTTGAACACAAATCTGCGTTATTTATATGTAGGCTTCGACTCTATGTATCTGATTTGATTAAAAAATATACAATATTTGTACACTTTCACTGATTTATCCCCAATAAAAAGGAATAAATTAAAAAGAAATAGATAAAAACATTACATGAATGATGAATAAAGAATGAATGATAAATAAAAACATTACAGGCCACTTCTTTTTTTCGCCCTAAATGTGCACACAGTTAAAAAAAGAGAACAAAGATAGGCGGGCCTTCCTAAATCGACTCCAATTTCTGTCACTTTACAATACGGAAAAATATCCATATTTTAGCAGTGACCAAAAACATACATATTATCCTTTATTGTTGTAGACCATCAGCCTTATGAATAATAAGGGTATATAGAATTCGAAAATGTGCCTCGTCGAATTATTTGATTAAAATCGGATGTTTTTAGAACCAAATCCCTTTCAGACATTTACAAATATCTGTCTGTCTGGATTTAAGATGCGCACGATAACTATCGAAGGGAGTAACCGATTTCTTACAAACTTTCTTCCAAACTTAAATCAAGCTCGAAGATGGAGAAAATCAGTCCACTTCTTTTGGTACCTCCCCCACAAAATGGTCAACATTTTATTGGTATTTTTTTGATATCATCCGAACGGACTATCCGAGTTCAACTAAATTTTGCAGAACCTATTTACGTTGGAAGATGAGACTTATCGGTCAATTCAATTCCATATCCAATTTCATTCAAACTTTTCAAATCGTGGAACTTTCACGAAGCCTAAATTAATTCTAAAGATGGAACCCGTTGGTCCACTCCTTCTGGTACATCCCCAAAAAAGTGTCAAAATATTGAAATTTGTTAATCGAACATTAAGCTAATGTTGGGTTGATCAAATCTTTACATGTCGTAATGGTTTTACCACACATAAATCAATTCAGAATATAGAAACCATCGGCCTTTTCCTTTTGTAACCTTCTCACACATGGCCAAATCTTGGTCATAGGCTGATATATACACTTTTAATACCCTTCACCGCATTGTGGTACAGGGTATTATGTGATTGTGCATATGTTTGTAACAGGCAAAAGGAAACAAGATAGACACATGGTTCCGTTTGAGAATATGCATAAAATCACTTTCTAAGTCGATTTATGCATGTCCGTCTGTCTGTCCATGTTAAATTGTAAACAAAGCACAGGTCGCTATTATGACCCGAATTGAATGAAATTTGGCACAGTCCATCTGTTTGGCCCAAGGACAAATCCTATTGAAATTACGAAAAATCGCTTCAGATTTAGATATAGCTCCCATATATAGGTTCGTCCGATTTTAAGTAAATAGTGCACCAAAGAGCCAAAGTTAGGCCGATTCGCACAAATTAACATAACGTGTGACAATTTCTGTTGAAATCGGTTTAGATTTAGATATAGATTCCATATATATTTTCTTCCGATTTTGAGAAAAAATTTTGCACAACGTACTGAAGTTAGTATAAGCTAACGTGTGTCAATTCTACATCACTTGTCGTTAAAATAAATGTCAAAAGTGGACTGGTGTTTTTGTAGTGAAACTTCAAAGTCAAACTTCATAGAAATTTTTGTGCCAAAAAAGGCTGAAAAAAGTGAAAACGTTCTCGTTGAAAATTTTATTTATTTTAAAAAGTATTGTAAAAGTTAAACATTTTTCAATGAAACCATGAAGTTTAGGTTATTTTGCAAATACTTCGTTAACATTTGAGTATCAAATTGTGTTTGGAAGTGATTTAGATTTGATGATTTATATTGAAAATGCCAAAAAAATTAATATTTTTTTATATTAAATGGATAAATAGTTATTATTCGTCCACATTCGTTTCATAATTTTTGGTTTATATTAAAGTGGACATAAATCTGTGTGATATTGCAAATTTTTACGCTGCCCTTTTGTGCCTTTTAGAAGCAATGCATTGTTTAATACAAGTGTTGCAGCAGTCAAATTTGCTAAAAGTCACATTGATCTCGCGACTGGTGATGTCGTGTGTTGTGTTTTCTTGTTTTTCATGTCATTTTTTCTAATTATTTGATTGTTGTTATTTTTGTTCCTTTTAATAATATTCCTTGTTACAATAATAGTTTGTTTTTGTCTATTTTAATAATATTCTTTGTTTTGACAAATAGTGATTGTGTTGCGCAGTTTCAACTAATCGGGTAAAAGGGTTTTTATTAGCATTTTTATAGATACAAGTTCGAACGTTGTTTTTTATAATCGTCGAAGCTTATGATGAATTCGAGCGCTCAAACAATGAATGACAAGATGACATTTTTAGCTAAAAAATCAAAAAACGCACCAAAACGCTAAAAAAAATCTGCCGAAATAACAAAACTAGATGTTAATTTAATAAAAAATGCATGTGTCGTTTATAGCTGTAACCAGTGGCCATGAGATTAATAATGAAAAATTTAAAATATATGCACACAATACAGGACGACTTTTTGTTGAAACGTATCCTTGGTCCGTATTCACGGACCCGAAATTTTGTCAAATGCCCTTTTACATATTGAGCAGTTATCAGAAGTTGGTGATGCTGCGGACAGAGTTTGCCTGTCAGAAACAGTGACGTAAATGACATACATTTCCGACGTATAATACATACGTCAGAATCGTCGGAAACCCACTCAAAACCATTAGGTTTTTTTATAAAATAGCTATTTACATTTATTGATTTGGAAATGACGTATGCTTTACTCAAATCCGTATCGAATTTCAAATTTTTTCTTAAAAAAGTTCAGAATTTTTTATCAGTTCTAGTAAAGAATAGCCAGATATACAGTAAAAATAATACATGTTCTTGAAAATTACTGTATATGGTGATAATATTAAAATAAATGACGTTTACTACATTTTATACAGGTATATGACGTTTTCGACGTTTACACCTTTTTGACAGTCGAAAACCTGAAAATTCGTCATACGGACCATCCCTGGCTGCGGATGATGATGATGTGGATGATTAACTTTAAGATGTATAAAATTCAATGTATAAGTTATCATATTGTACTGCTTGCACTATATACCTACACTGATATTTGGCATTACTTAATAAAATTATACTCAAATATACTTAGACAACATTTATTAACTTATTTTAATGGTATTAACTGAAAAATAAAGAAAAATTATCCTAACATAGCTTCCCTGATTTGATTGGTACTCTAACCCACTGTGCAACGTACTGAAGTTACTATAATAAAACTTGTGACAAGTTTTGTTGGAATCGGTTCAGATTTAGATCCTATATATCCCCCGATTTTAAGTAAATGCTGTACCAAAGACCCAAACTTGGGCCGACTGCCGTAAAATTTAGCACAACGTACATACATTATTTCGACTGACTTCATGATGTCCGATTGAGATTTGCTTTAAATCGATTTGCTCTCATTGTAAACAACGACTCTATATCTGTGATAAAGATCACTTTAAATCATCCAATTTAATGTCAACGGTCCTTCAAAAATGCGACGTCTGTCGGATGCATCTGTTAAATATACCCAAAGAGCTCAAGAGCTAAAAATCGACCATAACTGTTTTGAACAATTTACACAAAAAACAAAAAAAAAAATGGATTTCTTTTTCCCCCAACATAATATATATTATTGTTCAATAATCAATATATATAATATCCAAAATATCAATAATTCCCCTCTCATTATCATACCTTTATGCTCAGACATTTGTTCAAAAGAAGAGCTAGATCACAAAACAAGAGTTTTAAATCTATTTGATTTGCAATCGTATAGACTGTAGTTTGGTATTTTGGGTTCTCTTTGGGTAGTTATTTAACAGTACCTCCCAAATTTCGATATTTTAATGGGGTAGAAAATCCATCTACTGCAAATTATAAAAACTACCACGTTTCCGGGTGTGGCCAATATAATCCATTTTATTCGGTATTTTGTCCACGGTTTTCAAGGGAGTTGTAATTTTATATTTTTACTTATTATACTTCATACCAGAAATTTAAAATATCGTCTATCATTGGAATTAGATGCAATATATAGGCCCGCATATGGATTTTCCAACCAAAGTGACTTTATTTGAGCTTTATGAAATAGCTTTTACTTGGCATTATGGGAGCTTTGCGGGGCATTTTCAATATGTTAACCCTTTGACGTATTTCCACGAGTCTGACTCGTGGTACAATTTCTGTGCCTAAATTGATTATCACGAGTCTAACTCGTGGTGTGTAGAAGTGTACATTTGATGAAAAGTGAATTGCAATTTTCCCGTTATTTTCAGCTAATAATGTGAACAAAAAAATTGTTGCAGTTGAGTACAAAGTCTTATGCAAGTTGTGTGCTAACAGTTGGAAGCGAACTTCGTTGCGCTAATTCATACGTCAAAGGGTTAATATAGCCTCCGTCAAGCGTCGTTTTTGTCATAACCTAAATTTCCAATCTGAGTGTATGAAGTTAGGTTTTCCAAGGTAAAGTATCCAGTATCATCGATTTCTCACCAGATGTTGGGTATTCCAAAGGAATAACCATTATATTACTATTGCAGAATGTTTGCGGAAAATTTCTATAGATTTGGTTGAACAAATTGACATATATGTCCAATTTATGGAACTTTTTTTTTTAAAAAAAGGATCGTCACAGAAATGTTGCAATTTTAGTTTATGTTTAGGACAAAACTTTTTTAAAAAGGGGCTGAAGCTTTCCTAAAAGGAATAATGTTAGATGTGATTTTTTGAATTTGATGCACAGTGAAATACCACAATTTTTAGCTTATTTTTTGTTCCACTAGAAAAAAAGATTAATTTCGAATTTTCGACTGTGACTATGATAAACTTTGTTATGTAAAATTAAGTTGAATATTGAACATTGAAGCATCTAATTATGATGCTTTTGTGTGAATGTAATAAATTTAAAATTTAATCAATTCGTATATAATTTGATCATTTGTGGTATATTGAATATACGTAGAAAACACTATACATGTCATATTTATTTAATATATCTTACCAACTTTTTTAAATTTAAAATATATTATTATTTACGAGATCATTGATACTTAATGGTGGTTTTTCTGATATTCTATATACAACAAATAATATTAATACCAGAACTACCAATTACTTTTTCTTTTGCGTATATCCATGCCTAAATATTCCAAAGTATCCTTTATACTTTCTTCTTCATTGAATATATGATCTTCTTCCTCCTCTTCCTCGACATCTTCGACATCCATGCCAAGTAAGTTGGCCTTCCATTGTAAACGTTTCTCATTCTCTTCGACAACTTCGGCAGCTGCTACGGCGGCAACTTTTATAAGATCATCATAAATATTCAATGAAGATAATTCATATTTTTTTCTTAAATTAAAATTGTCATTCTTTGAAAAGAATCCAGGTTTATAGAAGTGCTTTAGGTGGGGTGCTATAATTATTATTAAGTGAGTGCATGAGTAAGTGCAATTAAAACAATTTAATTGTTAAAAAACTTACTTCTTCCCAACCACGAGTCTTCACGTTTAACTTTTTGTCCCAAACCGGCTGCATTGAGCGCAGCCAATACTTGGGTATTATTTTGGGCTTCTGCAATATTTTGATGTACCGAACTTTCAGCTGCATAATGTTCCAGGCCCGGATGGCCGGGATGGCCACCCAGTGGGGCCACAGCAGCAGCATGTATTGGCAAACCACCAGCATACATATCAGAACCTCCCATATCAGCTGGACCCGCTGCCATTGAATGTATACCATAATCCATGCTATAGGGCATCATATATGGTGAATGTTCGGGGTATTGGTACATCATTCTGAAATTTTAGAAAGAAATAGGTGTATAAGTCTTTTTGAAAGGTGTACATATCCTCTGGAATCCTTCCTACTTTTCTGAAGCATTATCCATTAATTTTTTCATCAATACCATAGCCGCTACAACAAATGCTATTTTGGAAATGGCCAGAGCTTTGAGTGTCAACAGACCAACAAATTTGGCAGCTACCAATGTCCAACCAAAAGTTGTTGCCGCCAAATACATAGGCACATACATTTGCATTTGTTTCTTGTCCTCCTTTTCGTGACGTTCCTTAAAACGATGAATAATTCCATGTCCATGGCCACCGCCGCCGCTTCCGCTGCCACCAAGCAAACCGCCTCCGCCATCACCACCTCCACCTAATATGCCGTGACGAGCTGAAATATTTTTTTTTTTTCATAATAAATCCTTATTAAATTTAAAAATGCAACTAAATGCATAAATATGTATGCAGGGTTATGTAAATTCATACATGTATGAAATAATTACTACAAATATTATTATTCACAATATTTTGTCGAAAAGCTCTTTAATTAAAAGGTATTAAATTACATTCATTCTCATTTATTATTTTAGTATTATACGATTTGTTGCGACAGTGATGGTTGCAAACATGTCATTAAATTATATTGAAAACATGTCATTCGTTTGTTGCAATGGAACAGAAATATGTAAATCGACTTCAAACTAATATCAATAGGTCATCCGTTGGTCTAGATCTGTACTTCTAGAAAATCCAACTACGTTATTCTATGCTCAATTTTGTAAGTTGTGCAAAATTTGATGTCAATCAAATAAATATGAGGAGTTTGATGCACAATTTACTTATATATGGATGATATATCCAAATATGAACCGATTTCAACGAAACTTGTCACAGGTTAGGTTATACTAATTTCAGTACGTTTTGTTCCTATCAGCCATATATTGGTTCCTTGGTGCGTCAATTACTTAAAATCAATATATAATATAAGGGAGCTATATCTAAATCTCAACCGATTTTCACTAAACTTGGCACACAATATTCTGGATTGAACTCAAAACGCTATGCAACATAAGAACTTGGTACATTATTTATATTAAATCGGACGAAAATATATATATCTAGATCTGAATCGATTTTCACGAAACTCAGCACACATCATTCCAGCATCAATTCAGTACGTTATGCCAAATCTCGTGCAAATCGAAAGATATATAGGGACTTTGGTGCACCATTTACATGAAATCTGACGAAACTGTATATGGGAGCTATATCTAAATCTGGACTAAATCTGGACATCACTCTAGACTCAATTCAGTACGTTATGCCAAATTTCGTGCAAATCGAAAGATATATAGGGACTTTGGTGCTCAATTTACATGAAATCGGACGAAACTATATATGGGAGCTATATCTAAATCTGGACCGATTTTCACGAAACTTGGCAGACATCACTCTAGGCTCAATTCAGTACGTTATGCCAAATTTCGTGCAAATCGAAAGATATATAGGGACTTTGGTGCACCATTTACATGAAATCGGATTTTTTCCAATTCCAATAGGGTTCGTCCTTGGGCCAAACAAATGAGCTGTGCCAAATTTCATCAAATTCGGATCATAAATGCGATCTGTACTTTGCTCACAAAAATACATGGACAGACAGACAGACGGACGGACATGCTTAAATCGACTTAAAAAGTGATTCAATGCTTATCCTCAAAAGGAACCATGGGTCTATCTCGTTTCCTTTTGCCTGTTACAAACATATGCACAAAGACATAATACCCTGTACCACAGTGTGGTACAGGGTATGATAAACATGAATATGTAGATCTAATTCGTATATATTATTATTGTTATTAAAAAAGTACAAAATTAAAAAGGTACGAAATAGATTACGGAAAATAAATAGATTTTTATTAAAGGTCGCAATTATTGATAATTGAAATTTTGTTGTTTGGTGCATGCAGTTTTGAGCTACAGGGTTTTAAAAATGGTACATTTTACAGTTTTTACAAAGGCGAAAATGCAAGTCAAGTGGCTAAAATTGTGAATGGGAAGTTAAATGCATCCGCCATACAGTTTGGACTTGGCACCAAGCGATTATCATATTTTTCTTGCATTACAAAATGTCTTTAATGTTAAAAAATTGGTATCTAGGGGGGATTGTGAAAATCGGTTACTAGAGTTTTTTTTTTTGCAAATTGAGAGCAGCACTCCTATGAGAGAGGCATTATGAAGTTATTTTTAAAATGACAACAACTCATACAACAAAACGGTCCATATCGGATATTCCAAATCGTTTTGAATAAAGTCCTATAGGTCATATAAAAATTATGGATTTATTTCTCTCCAAACTAATATAAAACGGGAACGATTTTTTCCAATTTTAATAATGTTTGCAACATATCGTCAGTCCGGCTGTTGAATTCACGTTGGAATAATATTGAAGATAGAGCTACTACTCCTAGGATGTGTGGTATTGAAAACGGGATATATCGGACAACCTCTTGGTTAAGCCCCAATATTTCGTAATCAAATGGGCTTTAATTTGATATTTTGGATTATTATCGAATAATAAATTTCCTTACAAAAATAATAAATGTTGGCTCCATTTCCATGGCAAATAAAAGCCATTAGGTTGGAAAATGTGGTTATGACCTTGAAAATAGAAAAATAAAGCAAAATTGAGTGTTGTCTGTAAGGAGAAATGGTGATAATTGGTCGGGGCCTTTAAATGGGTGCTATTTTATAATACTAACAGAATAGTGTTTATTCTCGAAGAACAAGAGAAAACAATTTTTCAGTAACAGAACAGGAGATAAAAACATCAGAATAGCATAGCGTACTGAATTGAGTCTGGAATGGTGTGTGCTTAGTTTCGTGAAAATCGGTTCCGATTTAGCTACCATATATATTATATTGTCGTTCGATTTTATGTAAATGGGGATCCTTGTGCAGGAGGGTATAATGATTTTTTATAATTTTTTGCAGTTTTTTAAAATGTTTAGCACTTTCAAGCGTATTTTTGAAACAAAGTCTAGAATTTTTTCTTAACAAAGTTTTGGCAACACTGCTAGGAATGGAGATTTGTATGGTACTCTTGACATGGAAACATTTTCTATTAAAATGTTTTTTGTTCTAGTTCTACTTTTTAATTCCATTTAAGGGAACCCCACCCATTCTCGATTTTAATTTTTCAAGATTTTCAATGGGCTGGTAAATCAATACCAATGCTTTTTAAGGTTTGTAACTTTGCACATATATATTTGAAGATTTAAAAGAGAAGAAAAATAATTAAAAACAAATTTTGTTATTGTTTTGTTGTTGTTTTTTGTAATTAAAGAAAAGTCCTTATTTTTGATGGCGGGCATGATAACTCCTCACTGGAACATCGGAATCCGAAAATTCCAACGGTGTTAGTACATGTCTGGCTCTCGTATGAACGAGGATTATTGATTTCGCTCTAAAATTAACAAAATGGCGGACCTCTGAAAAAATATTTTTGGAAAATCGCCGATTTTTTACCAAAAACCAAGTTAAAAAAATGAGGAAGATCTACACCGATTGGCTTTATCCTAGTTCATACGATATCTATACACTCACAGAGAAACGTGTAAAAATTTGGAATCGATTGGGTTATTAGTTTTTTATTTATCGTGCCCGCCATTCGCAAAAGAGAAAAACGCGTTTAAAGTTAGAGAAGCCCTTTAGCCGTCACTTGATGCTGACACAATAAATCGGTTATATTTTCAAGAGTTCTTGAGATTTTCACTTGAAATTTTGTAGGGACATTCTTGAATTAGTGTAGATTCGAATTAAATCAAAAAAAAAAATTGACCCCGAGAATGGGGGGGTCCCCTTAATTGAAATTTATTCTAGATGTACAAAAACCACATAAAACCATGAACATTTATGAAAAAAAAATATTAGAGTTCCAGATCCTAAAATATACTTCTATATTGTACTATTTTTTCCTTATTCCGAAAACTAGAAACATATAAGGAACTAATATTAATAATGGTCGGTATTTGTTGTCGTAGAATTCAAGAATGTCGAGTTCTAAGATTTATACTATTTTTCCGTTCACGTACATTTCGACATTGGCATTTCCCTCTTTTACTAGCTTTAATATTAAACAAGTAAGGATCACAACAAATTTAATTAATTTGTGTGTATGTGCAAACATTCATTTTATCCACTGTGGGGAATTCTTTACTAACTTCGTATTTCCTGTTTTTCTTCTTCTTCTCTTGTCATTTGTCTACATATGAAAGTGTAACACTTTTCACATAATTTCTTGTTCTACTTTTTCATCCATTAAACAGACAATCAACAATATACCTGTACTACTGGTCGCCTTCTTCAGCAGAGCAATTTCAATGTAGTTGGCATCATCCTCATCACGTTGCACACTGAAGACCATGGGACCAACCGGTATCCGTATAGCATTACCACTAATAAAATCCACAAATGTGGATATGCTACGACCGGTTTCCGTCGCATTCCATTTCGATTTGGTCTTCTTGGACGGTGGCAATTTAACCAAATCTAAGAATCCCAAATGGACTGTTTCACCACGACGATAAGAATTGATAATACCGCTGGCCATATTGTACAGACAACTGGCATTGTTGGCACATTTCCAAGACATTTTATCGACGAAATCCGTATTTACTGGTCGCGGCTGTGAGGATGCTGCAAAACCTGTCTTGGACGTACTCGATGCGCTATCATCATCAGCTGGATTATTGCTCGTCGATTTGTGTGTGTTATGGCCATCGTGAATGCTATTACTTTTTGCACTAACACTTTTTGAGGGGCGACTGCGTATTTCCGCTTGTATTGCAGGTATGATGAGTAAACATAATATGCTCACTAACACTGATATTGTTGGCAGGCGATGAATAGCCATTTTTTATGGTTTCGTTTATATTTTGGCTTGTTAATTTTTGTGTGTAGTTTTTTTTTATTATTTATCACTTAAGGACTTTTTGCTGTTAAATAATGAATTGTATTTTATTTTTTTTTTCTGTTTTCGTTTTTCACATAAAATGTCCTGGACGTTGGTGTCCAGCTGTGGGGTGGAAACGCGAACGCGTATCACTTGCAACTCCAATGTTTGAGCTTAGTGTTGGCTGTTCAATGTCGACTAATTATCTTGGCAATGTTGCAAGTCAGTTTTATTGTCTCTGCCACACTGAGGCAGCCACACAAAAAACTAAAACAATTTGTATCTGATAACTAAAGTGCAGTTGCAATAGTATGCTTCTATTGTTGCTTTATTTGAACATTATTATGATTAAATATAATTTAGTTGCGTTAATATCTATTTTCCATTGCATTTTTACACATTTTTCTTGAAGTGTTAGAGTGTTGTTGGCTTTTCGAATGAGACAGTGTTTTCTAAGGTATAAAATGTGATAGAAAATATAAGTTGAATACAAGAGAAAATTTATAAAATTTCGAAGTATAAGCCCAAGGTATATATTTTATTATACCCACCTAAAGTAGTAGTGTCGATCTCAGCAAAGTCGAACGAAAAAAATATTTTGCTGCATGCAGGGTTTGTCAGACTAAGTTCATAAACATTTTTATACCATCCACCATGGTATGGAGGGTATACTAGTTTTGTTTTTCCGTTTGTAAAGCATCTAAATAATCATTTCCGACCCTATAAAGTATATATATTCTTGATCAGCTTAAAAATCTATGACGATATAGCCATGTCCGGCTGTCTGTCCGTTTGTCTGTTGTAATTACTCTAGCGTCTAAACGAATTGAGATAGATCGATAAAATTTTGCATAGAGTCGTCTTTTGTCTGCAGGCAGATCAAGTTCGAAGATTGGCTTTATCGGTCCACGTTTAGGCATAGCTCCCATATAAGGGTACCCCCAAATGTTCGGTATTTTGAGGTTCTTGAGCGTGTTTTTCAACTAAATTCGCTGAAATTTGGTACATCGAGTTTTTGTTGGGTAGCAAAACTCTCCACTAAAAATTATAAATATAGGTCCATATTTTCGGATAGCCCACTTTTAAGGGTACCCCCAAATTCGTGGTATTTCGGGGGGGTTCATCGCATTTTCGACCGAATTCGCTGAAATTCGGTACTTTAAGTTCCTATTGGGTAGCAAATCTCTATACTAAAAATTATAATTATAGGTCAAATTTTCCGGGTGGCCCCATATAAGGTTACGCCCCAATTTTCGGTATTTTAGGGTTCTCGAGCGCGGGTTTCAACCGAATTCACTGAAATAGACACAAATACTACTGATCTGTCTGCAAAATGTTCATGGTAGTATTTTAAAGTTTAATAGTTGGCAATAGTTTATGAACTTGTACCTATATGTAGGAAAGCCTTTTCTAATTCTTGTGTTCGAATTGAAAAAATAAATGCTTCTTCTTATATACTTATAAAATTTTGTGTCATAAAGGAATTTTTCAAATCTTTTAATATAATTAACCCAAATAAAAACACTGTTCTTTCATGAACTTCCATTTCTCTGAAGTATTAATTACGCCGCCGCAAATGCAAACCATAGTAAAGGGGGTATCGTTTTCAATTGACTGAACGAAAGAAAAAAAGAGTTTTCTTTTTTTCTTCTCAATTTCATCTACTCTAACGCAGCATGCAATGCAATGGACAAACATAAAACATTTCGATTGCTGGAGCAATGGACATGGCCATAGTAGTGTTAGATGGTTGGCTGGCTGGTTGGTTGACTGCCAATGTTGTTTGATGCAAAAATTGCATGTTGCATAAAGTAATGTAAAACCATGAACACATACCACATGAAGGCTGTTGCGGTGAAAGAAAGAAAAAACAAAATAATAACTTCAAGGCGTCTTTAAATGTTATTAACTTGATTTACAGCAAAAATCCTTGGTCTAGTGATTGTATGGATGAGAAAAAAAACACAACTATCATTTGAAAGTAAACCACTTCATTACAGATGGAAAATATCTATGTGCGAGAATTTCTTACATTTATTTCTGGGTTAAACTATTTTGTCGTATTTTCATAGAGTGGTAACTGGTTTAGAACCAGCCACAAATGATGTGACAACAGTTGTTGTATTTATAAGGTACTACCACAACAAATGATGTGATTCAATAAGACATAATCACGATAGTACGACGCATGGAGTATGTAGTGGGTTTCATTGATGCAAGTTACTACTATTATTAGTTGTAGTTT
This sequence comes from Musca vetustissima, assembly GCF_032173495.1. NCBI lineage: Eukaryota > Metazoa > Arthropoda > Insecta > Diptera > Muscidae > Musca > Musca vetustissima. Next base: position 47,040 of record NW_026879717.1, on the reverse strand, counting down.
ATTACTATTGTAAACATGTACGCAATGATTGTTGAATGCAGTTTTCTCCTCCTTTTTCTGATTACAAATTAAATTTGTGGAGCTTGACAATAAATAGTAAGTTCTAATTTCACTTTAATTATTAATTACATTTAGATGAATTTTCACTAGATATGCTGAGTTCTAAAAAATAAAATCTTTAATTACGAATTATACTATTGTATGAGAGCCCCAAGTACTGCGAAATACTGAAGATATAACTGCAAGTGATTATGTTACACAAATTTTTAATATATCAAAAAAGTGAAAATTTTAACCTGACTTCTGTATGATATTTCGAACATAAGACGTTGGCTCGCTTTTATATGCCTTTTGGCCTGGGGCATCCTTAACCATTCTCATCCATTTAACTGCTGACCTTGTGCCAGTTAGAGTTATCCTGCATAGCCGTATTAATGTTCCAGTGATGTGGAACGCAGACATGGCTTTAAACACCTCTGAACGGACAGGACATTGACCATTGGCCTCACTCTTTCATGGGATGGGATGGAGACTTATTCCTCTATAGTTGGCACATATCGTCTTGTCTCCTTGTTTGTGTACAGGGCACAGGATGCTGAGGATCCAATCATAGGGCATGTATTCCTCTAGCCAAATTGTACTAAACAGTTGGTGCATGCTCCTGACCAGCACCTGATCACCGGTCTTGCATAGTTCGGTTGGTATTCCATCGGCACCTGGTGCTTTATTATTCTTCATCCGATTAATTGACCTCATCTTGGCTAGGTGGTATACAATCAATGGCATCTATTATTGGTTCTGGAGTATCTTCTTCACCGCCACTATTTGCTACCAGAAGCTTTGCAACATACTCCTTCCAGATTGTCAACACGCTATATGTATCTGCCAATAGAAAAGCCTTCGGTTTGGTGTTTTACTCGTTGGACTTCGTTGGTCCTGTTGGGTCTGACTCTTGTACATCTCGATTTGTTTCCGCTCACGTTTTTCGTTGGTAAACTTTACGGACTTCATTCTGACTTCTTTTCGTGTTCTCTCTTGTACGTTTCTCTTCTCTCCTTTTCTTCCGACAATTCATTGCGTTTTACTACTGTCTGCAGGGTTGACCTACATTGACGCTACGTTTTTCACATCAGTAGCATTACGACTCCTGATCATGTCTCGGGTTTCTTCATGGTGGACTTTGGTATCCAAGTGTTGCTTTTCCAGCAGTTTGTAGGGAGTGGGCAATTCTTTTTTTGTGCTTCTATATTATTATCGGAACACGGAGTGATTTCTTCTAACAGGAGGCTGAATTTTCCGACGGTGTTGCCAAAAATATTTTCCCTTCCTAATTTTGCATTAAAATCTCCCAGCAGAATTTTAACATTATGGGTAGGGCTCGGTCATATGCTGTTTCTAGGCGCTCATAAAATATGTCTTTGGTCTGTTATTCTTTGTCTTCCGTCGGAAATTGGCACAAATAAGACTGATGTCAAACTTCGCTTTTATACGTTTTATTGCAATTCATTCATCTAATAGAATGAATTGGAGACGAGGTATGTCGTCTGTTAACAATAAATCCGCAGTCAAATTCATGTCTCGATTCATGAGGGCTACAATACAAGGCGCAATCGTCTGATTACTTACGCCTGTCCCTTTCCATCGCATTTTCTGTGAGGCAATAATGTTGGCTTTGTACTTCTTGAGTATTTCCGCAGATTGTGGTCCTTTATACGCTTGCGGGGGTCGTCAACATTAGGGGAGTTTGGTTTTATTTTTCTCTGTTTTTTTTATAGTAGGAGGGTTTTCCGAGTGTGGGCAACTAACCCGACGCACAATGGGTTGAGCGGTAGGCAAAAGGCGATTAATTCAGGAAAGTCGTAATTTTAAAATACTGTTATTTTTTATTGATGGATATTCATAAATACACAAAAAAGCATAATTAGAAAAACAAAAAAATTAAAATAAATTATTGTTTCAATATTTTATGGCCTTTTTTGTATTTTGGAAAAAGTGGTCTTATATCACAATTTTTGCTATAACTAATCAAAGAAAAATGATAGATTAGGAAATGCAATGCAAGGCTGTTGCGGTGAAAGAAAGAAAAAACAAAATAATAACTTCAAGGCGTCTTTAAATGTTATTAACTTGATTTACAGCAAAAATCCTTGGTCTAGTGATTGTATGGATGAGAAAAAAAACACAACTATCATTTGAAAGTAAACCACTTCATTACAGATGGAAAATATCTATGTGCGAGAATTTCTTACATTTATTTCTGGGTTAAACTATTTTGTCGTATTTTCATAGAGTGGTAACTGGTTTAGAACCAGCCACAAATGATGTGACAACAGTTGTTGTATTTATAAGGTACTACCACAACAAATGATGTGATTCAATAAGACATAATCACGATAGTACGACGCATGGAGTATGTAGTGGGTTTCATTGATGCAAGTTACTACTATTATTAGTTGTAGTTTATTACTATTGTAAACATGTACGCAATGATTGTTGAATGCAGTTTTCTCCTCCTTTTTCTGATTACAAATTAAATTTGTGGAGCTTGACAATAAATAGTAAGTTCTAATTTCACTTTAATTATTAATTACATTTAGATGAATTTTCACTAGATATGCTGAGTTCTAAAAAATAAAATCTTTAATTACGAATTATACTATTGTATGAGAGCCCCAAGTACTGCGAAATACTGAAGATATAACTGCAAGTGATTATGTTACACAAATTTTTAATATATCAAAAAAGTGAAAATTTTAACCTGACTTCTGTATGATATTTCGAACATAAGACGTTGGCTCGCTTTTATATGCCTTTTGGCCTGGGGCATCCTTAACCATTCTCATCCATTTAACTGCTGACCTTGTGCCAGTTAGAGTTATCCTGCATAGCCGTATTAATGTTCCAGTGATGTGGAACGCAGACATGGCTTTAAACACCTCTGAACGGACAGGACATTGACCATTGGCCTCACTCTTTCATGGGATGGGATGGAGACTTATTCCTCTATAGTTGGCACATATCGTCTTGTCTCCTTGTTTGTGTACAGGGCACAGGATGCTGAGGATCCAATCATAGGGCATGTATTCCTCTAGCCAAATTGTACTAAACAGTTGGTGCATGCTCCTGACCAGCACCTGATCACCGGTCTTGCATAGTTCGGTTGGTATTCCATCGGCACCTGGTGCTTTATTATTCTTCATCCGATTAATTGACCTCATCTTGGCTAGGTGGTATACAATCAATGGCATCTATTATTGGTTCTGGAGTATCTTCTTCACCGCCACTATTTGCTACCAGAAGCTTTGCAACATACTCCTTCCAGATTGTCAACACGCTATATGTATCTGCCAATAGAAAAGCCTTCGGTTTGGTGTTTTACTCGTTGGACTTCGTTGGTCCTGTTGGGTCTGACTCTTGTACATCTCGATTTGTTTCCGCTCACGTTTTTCGTTGGTAAACTTTACGGACTTCATTCTGACTTCTTTTCGTGTTCTCTCTTGTACGTTTCTCTTCTCTCCTTTTCTTCCGACAATTCATTGCGTTTTACTACTGTCTGCAGGGTTGACCTACATTGACGCTACGTTTTTCACATCAGTAGCATTACGACTCCTGATCATGTCTCGGGTTTCTTCATGGTGGACTTTGGTATCCAAGTGTTGCTTTTCCAGCAGTTTGTAGGGAGTGGGCAATTCTTTTTTTGTGCTTCTATATTATTATCGGAACACGGAGTGATTTCTTCTAACAGGAGGCTGAATTTTCCGACGGTGTTGCCAAAAATATTTTCCCTTCCTAATTTTGCATTAAAATCTCCCAGCAGAATTTTAACATTATGGGTAGGGCTCGGTCATATGCTGTTTCTAGGCGCTCATAAAATATGTCTTTGGTCTGTTATTCTTTGTCTTCCGTCGGAAATTGGCACAAATAAGACTGATGTCAAACTTCGCTTTTATACGTTTTATTGCAATTCATTCATCTAATAGAATGAATTGGAGACGAGGTATGTCGTCTGTTAACAATAAATCCGCAGTCAAATTCATGTCTCGATTCATGAGGGCTACAATACAAGGCGCAATCGTCTGATTACTTACGCCTGTCCCTTTCCATCGCATTTTCTGTGAGGCAATAATGTTGGCTTTGTACTTCTTGAGTATTTCCGCAGATTGTGGTCCTTTATACGCTTGCGGGGGTCGTCAACATTAGGGGAGTTTGGTTTTATTTTTCTCTGTTTTTTTTTATAGTAGGAGGGTTTTCCGAGTGTGGGCAACTAACCCGACGCACAATGGGTTGAGCGGTAGGCAAAAGGCGATTAATTCAGGAAAGTCGTAATTTTAAAATACTGTTATTTTTTATTGATGGATATTCATAAATACACAAAAAAGCATAATTAGAAAAACAAAAAAATTAAAATAAATTATTGTTTCAATATTTTATGGCCTTTTTTGTATTTTGGAAAAAGTGGTCTTATATCACAATTTTTGCTATAACTAATCAAAGAAAAATGATAGATTAGGAAATGCAATTAAAAATTAGAGCATACTTAATATGTTTTTAGGAAAAAAGAATTGTTCTTAAAAAATAAAAATTAATAAATATTTAATCTGTATTTATATACCCAAAACTTTAAATTAAAATCCGATTTTTTCTTCAAATTCCATAATTCCACATATTTAAAAAAAATTACATTAGAAAATATTATTATATCTTATTGATCAATATTCATAAACAAAAACCATAGTATAAAAATAAAACAAACAACCATTACAGGAAAAAATAACTAAACCAGCGAGCGGAGCAGTATTGTCGGACGGGGCCGACCATACGATACCCTACACAACTACCACGAACTCTAATTTTCTGAATATGTTTATTTCGAGTCTGAGTAATATTTCCTGATATTTGCCCCCTCTTGTCCGATTAGAGGTCAACAACACCTCTTCCTTACTTTTTTCGAATGTTCCGTACAGTCCTTCTAATTACTTGTCCAGATTACCTTCACTGTGGGTTGTGTAGTGATTTTCGGATTATACTCGACTCGAAAACACACAAAAAATTAAGTTTTCGGTCCATTTCATCCCAAAATTTTAATCTGATCATCACCGAAAATTGTAGGCGTTGTTCTCGACCAGAACTGGAACTTCATGAAAAATTTTAAAGCCATCAGCACGATATTTCCCCCTCTAATGTGGTAATGGGTTACTAAATAATATCTGAAAACGTAAGCACCTGTAAATATTTGACTGTAACTTCCACATCTGAGTAGATACATCACTATATTTGGTATCAATTTAAAGGCCAACCACTCCTCTTGGATATGCTATCAACTCCTCGGGTCTACATCCTCCAGGAGTAAGTATATATACCATAGAATACAAATTTTGTCATTTTTCACACAAAAGTCAGGGTCCATTTGACCCGCTAAATATTGACCGATCTTTATCAAAACATGCATGCTTATTCTCTAGCCCGATCCCCTTCTCCATGCGTTTGGGCAATAATTGCGGCCTCTGGAGCGACCAGAAAAACCGACAAAAATAATGTTTTTGGTCCATTTCATCCCCTAAATATTAACCGATCTTTTCCAAAAACAATAGGGGTCTTCATTGGCCAGAACCCATTCTACATGCAAAATTTCGTGAAGATTGGTCCATAACTGTGGCCTGTATCGTGTTTACAATTTATAATGGACAGACGGACGTCATAGATCGACTCAGCTAGTCGAGATATGACGATCGGTATACTTAAAGGTGGGTCTAGGACCAATATTTCGCGGCGTTACAAACATTTGGGGCTGCACAAAGCTATAATACCCTGACAACATAGTTGTGTAGGGTATAAAAATATATTTGTACGGTTTTTTATTTACTTCATTTCATAAATTTTGACAGTATTATTAATTTCATAATCATCATTTACTTCACAACAATTATAAAATTAATTTACTTAATAATAATCATTTATTTGTTAGTCATCATACAATTCGTTAATATATAATAATCTTCATCTTCATCATCTTCGTCACCATTATCATTTTCCTTTTGGGTAAGGATAAGTAAGTCCAAAGCAGTCTGAGACATTTGCTGTATTTTCTTTTTACATGATGATCTTGGTGGACAATTGATATATCTTGTTGAAACCACATATTCTCGTTCATATTCTTCAATAGCATGCAAAGAAGTTTATAATAATTTTGCGTGAGCTGGTATTATAAGAAACGCCATAATGACAGTCTTAATTCCTGACTGACGTAAGACAGACTTAATTCCTTCGGAAACACTTTCACTTGCTGCAGCAATATTTTCAGCGAAACGATGATGCATAGGCCTTACAATATTTATAATCGCTCCAATCTCTTCAAATTTCCTTACAATAGGTTAATTGGCTTTTCGTGGAAGTTATAAGGCATGTTATTTTTCCGTTATGGATTACCATTTTAAAAACTATTATTATTTTTTACACAAACATTTTTTTTTATATAATAATAGGGAAAATTTCATACATTCCTGTTACATCAATGATTTTTGAGAAAATTTTCATTATATTCATATTTATGAATATAATAGCCACATACTGAAACATTACGACAATCTTCAAATTGATTGTACACGCTGTTGCAATTATATTATAATGTATTAGAATCCTCTGAAATACATATAGTTGCCATTTTCCTGACATATAATATTCTGGGGATAAATATCATAATTGAATTTTTTAATAACATTTTGCTTCGCCCTTCAAAACACAAAACAAAAGTTTTTTCCTATTTTCCCCCTTCCTTACACATTCCTCAAATGCGATTTTTTCTCCCCTTCAATGCTATTTCCAAAGTCATCGCCATGTAGCAAATGTTGCATTTCTTATGGCTTCATTGACTTATTTCTATGGCAACATTTAGTGGCTTGTTCGCTTTTTTCTAGTTTCTATTTTCGCTACAAGAAAAAGTGAATTACATTACCACATTAATCGTCATAATTGCAGCACAGCACAGCCATAGCCATTCAAAGTATATTTATGGTGTTTTAGCACGGTTTATAGCTGCAATTGATCTTTTATACCTCATGTTGGTGTTAGCAATTCAGCTAGCTTATTTCACACGTAAAGATCTAAATTTGCACATTTTTCAAACGTACATAAATTGAACACAATACGAGTACTTACACTGAAAGTCATGGACGAGCGAAATAAACAGCGGTTATTTGCGTGCAAAACATTTAATTTTCGCTTTTCGATTTTTTTTCTTTAGCAAACTTAACTTTCAATAACAATCATAAAGAAGTTTAATTGGCAGAAAGTGGACATGGGATATTTTCTGTCTATGTGAAAAATGTTCAACGATATTTTAATGTATCAATGCAAAAGTAATTTATGGCAGTTATAAAAATTAATCAGAGCAATGTATCATATCTGTAGTACATAAATAAACTTTATTTATATAGATATGAGATTTAAACAATTTTCATCTTTATGTAAATACAACTTCATATGTATAATTTTTATTTAGAATTAAGTTCTAAATATAGGAAATGAAAGAAACAATTTTGGTTGGACTTACCGCATATTGCAATACACCATCTGCAAATAAACAAAAGAAATAAATTAATTAATTGTGGCAAATACTGACATAACATTATATTTTAAATTGTTGTGTTATCATATCATATATATATATATATATATTTTTTTTTTTTTTTGCAATTATGTATTGATATTGAATTTTTGGAATCAAAGACAAAATTCTATAATGTGGTTGTTAAATATTTTTAAGGCCAATGTCCAAAGTTTTTTTTTTTTTTGTTTTAAGCATTTAATTTGGCATGTCTCATATGTGTTTAGGAAACAGCGATTGTCACTTTTGTCAAGAAGAAGCAATATTTTTATTAAAACATAGATGGGACTTTGTAAAATGCTATTTTACACCCAGTTGGAATATGAGTGTAAAAACTTAAAATTGGGGGCCTTCACAAGAAAGCAATGTTGAAATAAAATGATAATTTTCTGCATAAATGTGTGTCAGCCTCTAAAAACAAGGAATGTCAAATTTCAGTTTTTATACCCTCCACCATAGTATAGAGGGTATATTAGTTTTGTTTTTCCGTCTGGAACTCATAAAAATAATCATTTCCAAACGTGTATATTCTTGATCAGCTTAAAATTATATGACGATTTAAGCATGTCCGTCTGTTGTAATCACTCTAGCGTCTAAACAAATTGAGATAGATTGCCAAAAATTGGCATGGAGAAGTCCTTTGTTCAGGCAGGTCAAGTTCGAAGATGGGCTATATCGGTTCACGTTTAGGCATAGCTCTCATATAAGAGTGCTGATGGTTATTCATTTTATAAAGATATATGTTTTCTTCAAAGAGGTTACCATCTATGGGTAGGTGTCGGAAGAGGTAGCCCTACAGACCCCATTTGTAGGTAGGTTTGGTAATAAATAACGATGTCCAATCAATTGATTTTATCGATTTGATCAATTAATTGCCCATCACTATATTTCATTCGCTCCAAATGAAATTTACATGTTAGTAAAATGTTGACCCTTTGTAGGGGATGTATTACAAGGAGTGCGAAGGATCGATTTGGTAAAAGTATTTTGATTTGCAAAGTTTGGATGAAATCGGACACACTCTTCGCTTTTTATTTATATTTATGGATTTATATTTTGTTACGGAGCTACTAATGTGGAACAATGAATCCAATTTTCGGACTTGACCATGTTTTGTTAAAATTACCATCCCATCCAGCAGTTTACGCTTTATTTAAATATTAGGTTGTGCAATGGTTCTTAATTTATCTTTGAAGGAAATATTACGATGTGTACAGTTTGCATCAAATCGGACGTTTCAGTCGTTTTATATTGGATTAATAAATATTGATATTCTGGGAAGCTACCAGAAGATGTTGCTTAATAATGTGGTATAAACACTATGGTGACATAACATTAGATAAAAAATTTAATATTTTGACACTTTTTGGGTGAGGTCCCTGAAGAGCTGGATCGATGGGCCCCATTATAGGTCTTAATCTAAGATTGGTAAACATATTACGATGTACAAAGATTGGATGAAATTAGATATTCCGTTCGCATTATATGAGATTTACAAGATTTCAAAACACTAACCCTTTATTGGATAGATCCTAGAAGTAAGGGGCCCATATTTCACATCTTCCAACTCTTATTTCAGTTTGGATGAAATATTACGATGTTCAAAGTTTGCATGAAATTGGGCACATACAGATCGACGGACTATTGGAAATCGACTCGAAATTGTCTGAAACGTAGTTGGTCCACAGAAACATGGAATCTTAAAAAATATTACATTGTTGCCACAGTACAGACCATATATTCGCATTGGTCGATATTTGGGAATAGCCCTCATATGCGTACTTTAAAATTAAAGTGTCTTTTCCATGTTATTAAAGGGTAAAATAGTAATTCTTCAATATAGGTACATGTTTTGCCATAGTACAAATATAACCACACCAACTCATCTTTGAAGGCTTTAGCAAACGAAGGGGTTGTAATTTGCATTGCGGATTTTCGGATGGTTAAAGACTCGTTTAAGGAAACCCCCCCATTCATTTAAATTTAAATTTTAATTTTTTCAAGATTGTTTTGTTGTTTTTTTTTTGTAATTAAAAAAAGTCCTTATTTTTGATGGCGGGCATGAACACTGGAACATAGGAATCCGAAAATTCCAACGGTGTTAGAAAGAGTACATGTCTGGCTCTCGTATGAACTAGGATTATTGACTTCGCTCTAAAATTAACAAAATGGCGGACCTTTGAAAAAATATTTTTGAAAAATCTCCTAATTTTTATCAAAAACCAAGTTAAGAAATAAGGAAGATCTTCACCGATTGGCAGAGAAACGTGTACAAATTTGGACTCTATTGGGTTATTAGTTTTTGATAAAATAATAAATAAATCGGCTATATCTTCAAGAGTTTTTAAGATTTTCACTTGAAATTTTGTAGGAACATTCTTGAATTAGTGCAGATTCGAACTAAATGCGAAAATCTCCAATATCTCAATACATACCCACAGCCATACCATCGCCATTCATTTATGAACTACCAATTGTACTGAATCTCGTAATACCCTCTTGTCTCAAGCTAAACGCTATAGTCAGACAGGTCCGACCATATGATACCCTACATACACAACTACCACCGAACTATAATATTCTGCTGAAATATATTCAGAGTCTGGGCCATATTTTGCGATTTTGCGAAATCGATTAGATGTCAAGAGCTCATTTTTCATACCCTGGCATATATTCCAAATCATTTTCATAGAATAAACATTTACGACATACCATTCAATTTGATTATTTTACACACAAAAGTATTGGTTCAGTTGACAAAGATTTGTCATACGATACACTGTTAATATTACAGTGTATACATTTATTGAAACCTATATCATTTTTAATTATGTTTTATTATCCATGTTAATGTTTTTATTGCATTTTTATGAACCATGTGCCCATAGGCATATATCCACACCAACCCTAACTAAATATTATCTGTTGTAAATAAAATGCATGTAGTTTTAACAGCCAAACTAACTAACATGGCAGTAATACTAATAACATAAATATAATATTCATGTAGATGTTTATTTCCAATTAACACATGCATTACTTGGAGTGTAAAATTGTTTATCTGCGGTTGTTCGTTGCACTGAACCGCTGTTAATGCAGAAAGTTAATTAAAATGGTTTACCTGCAACGAAGATACAACAAAAATTTAATTCAAAAATACAAGACACAACTTTTGCATGTATTATGGTTTTGAAAAAAAAAAAAAATATAATTTCAATAACACGTACACATTAATAACAAATCAGTTTGTTTAGTATTTGTGGAGAATAATAATAGTAATGAAGAGAATGAAATTTTAATATAAGAGGGCGGTAACGAAATGTAATATATGTGAATTTAGAAACTTATTAAATGGTAAATAAAATTTCGTTTTTATTGATAAAATATTTGTGTGTTTAATTCAAGCCCTGTGACTTATCATTAATATATAAATAAATATAAACCCGAAATAAATAAAATATTTAAACAACCAAAAAGCAGTGAATTACCAATGCATGTATAAAACAAATATATGTCATTATATTGTGCAATTTATGTTTTGGGTTTGAATTGTTTTTTTTTTTTAATTTCTACATGTCGCTGGGTACATGTCGCTTTATTAACATTAATATAAACTTTTATGTTAGAAATTAAGTAATTCACGACCGACACAGCAAACTAGCATACTTTTAGGCATTCGTTTTATTGGCAGCAATATGAAAATATCGAAATAAAATGAACCGTTAACAGTTACTCGATTCAAATGGAATAATTTATAAAACTATTCATGCATTTCTGCGTTAATGTCGGGAAATGCCAAAGCACGCACTATAAATTATGGAAAACTGCATGTAGGAACACACTGTGAACAACCATACTACTTTTGTTTTTAACCAACAAGGCCAAAAAGCATTTTGAGCATAACTTACTATCTGTAAGCCACCGTACCAATAAGAGATGATGGTATAGAGTGTATACCACCTATCCACGATGAGGTCAGAATAGCAATCAATCGGCTGAAGAATAATAAAGCAATAGGTGCCGATGGGTTACCGGCCGAATTATTCAAAACTGTTCGTCAAATGCTAGCTGGAACCAGTAAGGAATGTAGTAAAGTCGGACTGGGCCGACTATATGATACCCTTCACCACTTTGGGTATATTCTACATATGTATCCTAACATATGTAGAATATTTCTGAACCGATTTCAAGGAAACTTGCCAGAGACTAATTTATATTAAATCAGTACGTTGTATCAGTCGGTCTAGCTTTGGATCTTTTCACGAAGCTTAGCAACATCATTCTAGACTTAATGCTGTACCATATACCAAAATTCGGGCAAATCGAAAGATATATAGGGACTTTGGTACACCAATTACATAAAATCGGACGAAAATATATATGGGAGCTATATCTAAATCTAAACCGATTTTCAGGAAACTTAACACACATCATTCTACACCTAATTAATTGCGCTGTGCCAAATTTCGTGCAGATCGAAAGATATTTAGGGACTTTGGCGCACCATTTACCTTAAATCGGACGAAAATATATATGGGAGGTATATCTAAATCTGGACCGATTTCCAGGAAACTTAACACACATCATTCTTCAAACCTGGCAAAACCACCATAGACCAGATTTACACTCTGAGCTAAATACTGAAAAAGACCCACGAAAAACATATCGATTAATACCAAACGAGGATTCAGACAAGGTGACAGTTTGTCATATGACCTTTTTAAAATCTTTGTGGAAAAGGTCATACGACAGGCAAAGGTGAACAGAAATGACACTCTGTACACCAAACAACACATGTTACTCGCCTACGCCGATGACATCGATAAAATTGGTCGAACATTCTGATGGTATCAACGCGCAAGACGTGCAGTAGACTCGGACCAACCGTGGAACTTGAGAACTACAGCTTCGATATAGTCAAAGATTTTATATATCTTGGTACCGCCACAAATAAAACTAATGACATCAGTTTCGAAGTACAGAGGAGAATAGTGTTGGCCAACAGATGCTACTATTGTCTAAGCAAACAACTCAAAAGCAAGACCACCTCCCGCCAACCCAACTTACACTCTACAAGGTTCCTTTTGAGAATATGCATAGAATCACTGTCCGTCCATGTATTTTTGTTAACAAAGTACAGGTCGCATTTATGATCCGATTTATGTGAAATTTGGCACAGTTCACTTATTTGGCCCAAGGACGAACCCTATTGATATTGGAGAAAATTGGTTCATATTTAGATATAGCTCCCATATATAGAGTCGTCCGATTTTATGTGAGTGATACACCAAACTTCCAATATTTGTCCGATTGGGACAACATTTTAAACAGAGTATTGCATTAGATCCAGACTGATGTCTGCGAAGTTTTTTTTTTTTTTGAATCGGTTCAGATTTAGATAAAGCTCCTATATATAGTTTCGTCCGATTTTTTGTGAATGATACACCAAACTCCCAATATTTGTCTGATTGAGTAAAATTTTGCATAGCGAATGCTATTGAGAAAAAATGATGCGTGATAAGGTTTGTTGAAATCGGTTCAGATTTTGATATAGGTCTTATATATATTTTCGTTCGATTTTATGTAAATGGTGGTTACACGAAATTTGGCAGAGGGTATTAAATTGAATATAGTGATTACAAAAAACAAATGGTGTATGCAACGGTTACTCAATTAGGTCCATGTGTGTATATATAAACATCCAAGTCATTCCGTTTGACATGCATTTTTTCATTGATTTCAGAATGGTATGTGTATGGTTTTCAATTGGTTCAAATACCTATGTAGATAGCACATTTAATTTCGTCCGACTCCATATCAATGGTCCTCCATAGATTCTATGACCGTTCTATCTACAGGATATTGTTGATATTAACATGTCTTGCATGTACCCAAAGTAGTGAAGGGTATCATATAGTCGGCCCGTTCAAGCTTGGCTTACTGAACGGAAATTCTGTTAAAAACCAGCTAAGTAAGTAAACGACCGCTCCAATTCAAGAGAGTTCTATAAACAAGTCTCCAGCCACAGTGAAGACTGAAAAGCCTGAAAGCCGATTATCCAAAATATAGCATTGGCACAGGCTCTTATTTCCCTCAATAAAGAAGTATACAAATTCAGGATTGGCTTCGATTGTAGTCCCACAGCACAAAAAAAAAATTAAATTTAAATCACTTCGTATTCGAATTGTACGAATTTTACCCTCAGAATTATTTTTGATTCTTGTAATAAACAACCTAAAAAATAATTAAAAGTGATTTTTCGCCGATATTGCATTTGGTTTTCTTGATATTGGACTTTTATTTTTCAGAAATAAGGTGCTGTATGAATGAAAGGATGTAGTAACATCAAGTTTTGTCCATACCCTATTAAGGGTAGCTGCATTAAAATGTGCACAGAAAATTGTTCTATGGTCCTGGAAAAAAATTCGGGGCTTAGAGGGTTAAAACAAGTTTCAACCGAATTTAGTGAAGTCTTAAAGAAAAGTTTCAGAAGAATATACTAGAGTCCCGACTTGCGTCGCTTTTCAAAAGCCAGAAAATTCGATTTACGTCGTTGCAATTTTAAGTTGCGTCGGTCCGAGCTACATTGTGGACTACTATTTTTTTGGATTTTTAGTGCCTGATTTGGTATATTTTCTGCCGTTTAGCATTTTTACAACTTCTGGCAACACTGATCGTCACCTGTACGTTAATAAAATTTGCTTTGTTTTGAATAATTTCCCCAGTAAATTAAATTTCAGTGGATTTTGTATATTTATAGAAAAAGGTGATCCGATTTGCGTCGCGATTCTCCGGTTCCCATTAACGACGCAAGTCGGGAAGTTTCGGAAGAATTTATGGACTATTTTGAAGGATTTATGCGTTTTTAAAGAAAAGTTTCAGATAATTATGAAGAGAAGTTTCAGAAGAGTTTATGGACCTATCAGGAGTGCAGTTTTAATGATAAGTTTCAGACAAATTTATGGGCCATTAAAAAAGTATCGGAGAAATTTATGGACTAATCAGGAGCGGATTTTTAAAAAAAGGTTTGTGAGAAATTTATGGCCCCTTTAGTATTGGATTTTTAATGGAAAGTTTCAGAAGGACCTATCCGTAGTGGATTAAAAATATCACAAGATTTTATGGACCTATCAAGAGTGGATTTTTATAGTATAAAGATAATTTATGGACCTATCAGAAGTCGTTTTTAAAGCATAAGTTTTAGACAAATTTTATGATTCTATAAGGAGTGATTTTTTAAAGAAAGGAGTAGAAGGAATAGATTTCTAAAGAAAGGTTTTAGAAGAACTTAAATTTTACATGATTTCAATCACACTTGAACTAATAGGACCAAACATGGACCAATATTGACAATATCCTTCATTCCTCCATCAACCTCGAATGGCTAATTTCAACCATGTCATTGAAAAATTTAGATGAAACCTTTAAACAACGGAACTGTTGTTTGCCTCTACCAAACAGTTGGAATCTCATTTCCAATGCCAAACATCGTAGGAGTAATTATAGTGAACTTGAACAGCTTTAACGTACCTATATGAAGTACATTGAGCTATTAACATTTTTCCTATATCATCCAAACTTTATTTTCATGTCGCAACAACAAAACTCTTTGTAATCGTTCTTACAACACAACATAAACACTTCAAATAATTTTTCATGTGTTTGCTGGTTCTATTTACATATGTATCTGTGGCTATGTCGTCATTGCGATGTCCACTACCTTTAAAGTCATTTTCTACTTCAGTGACAAGTGAAACATTGTGGGAAATACCATACTAGTAGTAGACTCCAACTGTTGGGTTACTGTTCGACGTTTAACTTTCGCTTTTTATACCCTTCACCACACTGTGGTACAGGGTATTATGTCTTTGTGCATATGTTTGTAACAGGCAAAAATAATCGAGATAGACCCATGGTTCCTTTTGAGAATATACATAGAATCACTTTCTAAGTCGATTTATGCATGTCCGTCCGTCTGTCCGTCCGTCCGTCTGTCCATGTTAAATTGTAAACAAAGTACAGGACGCATTTATGATCCGAATTGGATGAAATTTGGCATAGGTCACTTATTCGGCCCAAGGACGAACCCTATTGAAATTGGGAAAAATCGGTTCAGATTTAGATATAGCTCCCATATATATATTTAACCGATTTAATGTAAACGGTCCCTATATATCTTTTGATTTGCACGAAATTTGGTACAGCCTAATCACTTAGGTCTAGAATGATGTCTGCCAAGTTTCGAGAAAATTGGTTCAGATTTAGATATAGCTCTCATATATAGTTTCGTCCGATTTCATGTAAATGGTGCCCCAAAGTCCCTATATATCTTTCGATTTGCACGAAATTTGGCATAACGTACTGAATAGAGCCTAGAATGATGTCTGCCAAGTTTCGTGAAAATCGGTCCAGATTTAGATAGACATAGCCTTTTTTATTATAGATTGATTTTAAATAATTGACGCACCATATATATTTTTGCCCGATTTCAAGTAAATTGGGTATCAAACGCCTCATGTTAGTCAGATTGATATCAAAGTTTGCACATCGTACAAAATTAAGCATAAAATTATATAGTTGCGTTTTCTAGAAGTACAGACATAGCCCAACGGATGACCTATTTATATTTGTTTGAAGTCGATTTACATATTTTATGGATAGATCTAGGTAGATTCACATTTAGATAAATATCACATATTTTATTTCATCCAATTTCATGCTAATAGTCCTCTTTAATATACCCATAGTGGTGAAGGGTATCATATAGTCGGCCCCGTCCGACTTTACTACTTTCCTTACTGGTCTTTTTTGTTGTCGTTGAAACTAATTTTCGTGCCTTTGACTTTGTATTGCTGTCGGAGTGTGCGTGTGTACATGAATACCATGACAATTATTATGTAAATTTTACGATTTGTTTTCATTTTGTCTATTTTCATTCTTCTTCCGTGGAAACCAATGTATTGAACTCATCATGACTGCGAGTTTGTAGTCTGGCAGAAATGAATGAATTTTCAGTAACATATGTATGTTTTTTATAGCATATGCCATCATTGTTTTATGTAGTGTCGTTTTTTTAGTTGTCATGAAATCCTGGGCAATATAGAACAATATCAAATTAAATTTGGTTTTTTATTTTATTTTCAACTCACAATACATAACTTTAGCTTATATAAGAATAAAAACATTATCAAATTTAATATTGTCTTGCAAAATTATTAAATATAAATTCTTCCCTTTTATGTTATTAACATTTGTCTATCAAGAGCCTTTGACAATAAATTTTCAAAACCCACGTCTCTACTACTTGTTATTGGATTTTTGTTTTTATTAAACAATGTCATAAAATTCTACTCGTGCCATGAACTTGATACCAATTGCCGGACAATAAATATCAGACAATGACAATCTCTTTGAACATAGTTGTGCTGCAGTTTATGTCGAATTGTTTGTTTCTTGTTTTCATTATTATTTCTATTTTGGAATTATAACAATGAAGAATGTAATTGGGCACAAAAATAAACCGAACCAAAATAAAACGTTGCGCGTGACCAACAGACCGTAGAAATTTTAAAACAAAACAGCAATTGGAAATTACTTTTGTCCAGTTGAAATGAAATGTATTTTTCTTGAATGTGTTTTTTTTTGTCTTCTAATTTTCGTTTCTTTATTTTAAATGAAAGTAGAAACGGATTTAATATACGACATACTGCGATCGCTACACTTTTTGGAAATCTTTATATTTAGGGTATACCTTCTGAAACCTTTTCTCCCATCCGCAATGGTCCTATAGATATCACTATATTTCAAATATTTGCATTTGAAATTAACTGCTGTTGATAGCTTCATTCTCGGTTTCAAAAAATTTAATTTTGTATTTTGCTTTAATTCGAATCTACACTAATTCAAGAATATCCCTATGAAATTTCAAGTGAAAATCCCTTAAGACATTTTAAAGAATCTACACACATAGAAAAAATGACAGTATCCGTGTACAAAATGAGCACATATGGTGTCAATAGTGTAGCAATACGGTTTGTGGTCAACTTAACAACGGTTTCGAACACGAAAGTGTTCAAATTGACTCCATCTGTGTTTTTTATACTCCAACCTCCGAAATGTTACCTGTGCCGCTAAGAGATTGACAAAAACAATAAATATAACATATTTGAATTCGTAGTAAATCTAAGTTACTAACCTTTGAAGTATTTATAAATTCAATGCATTCGTTTGGCACGTGTAGTCGCTGATTTGAACACATATGAATACAATTTTACAACATTCGTTGTCATATTCTCAAATTTGACAACATTCGTTGTCATATTCTCAAATTTGACAACGTCCGTTGTCACATTCTAAAACATGACCACGTTTAGTGGTCAAATTCAAAAAATTGTAAACGCCTGTTGAAAAATGGAAAACAAGCGTTGTCAAAACTGAAATGACAACTCATTTCTCCTCAGTCTAGTCGAATTTCTAAATTTGATTTATTTGGTATTTCTCTAAACGTAATAATAATCTAAGCCGGTTTATTTTCAAATTTCATCGAAACGAGTAAAAAGTGTCAGTGGGTGTTACCGATAGATATATACCCTAAGCCTATCATTCGGGGAGATTTTTGAAAATCAAGTATGCCAACTGTAGCGTGACATTTCTACATTTATCATTTGAAAAAAAAAAAACAGAAAACCCAGATTTTTTAGCTATTCGGAAAATTGTCTCACTCGAATGGAAATTATAATGATAATTTTCTCTTCTGCAGACGAAGAAAATTGAATGTGGTCAAAGGGATGGGCGGTCATGGTACATGCCTATTTTCATTTTGTTTTTTTTTTCTAACGCTATGCGAAAAATCGAAAAGAAATTTTATATAAATTAGAAATATTTTCAAATGATTGAATTAGTTGACAATTAGTAAAAGAACGTGGTGCAGTAAACGTCATCAATCACAGTGTACGTACTCTGATTGCTGGTTATCCGGTTGAAGACGAAGAAGAAGAAGAAAACGGCGAAAATGTTACAAAAATTTCTGTTTTTTTATTTAAAAATTCATCTCATGATCCTGTTGTGTCAGGCCGCCCTGCCGACAGATACCGAGCATCCTAACAATGCAGATGATTGTTCGAATAATTCCCTAGAAACGGTGCTATGGTGTCGTGGTTCGAAAGCTTTACAAAATGCCTTAAATAATTTAAGTAAAACAAATAAACCCGTTGTCATTATACGTGGACTAGAATTGGTACCGTCGACAAATATCACCTCCGACGATGGCAACAATCAGGTGACGGCAAATTTGACAGATAATACTGTCGATAATGATGGTGACACCGATGACACCTTCCTGGGACGTTTTTCCCGTTACCTGCGAACGCATGAGTTGAATATAAAATTTTCGGATTTATTGGCGGATGTCAGCGAACGTCATTACATGGCACGTGATCTGGATCAGAGTGGAATTCAAATGGATTCAATGAGCGGAGAAGGTAAGTTGAGGTTAGACACGCGACTATTTAATATTAACAACGACGCATACGTTACTGTCATGTCAAAATGTTGTTTTTTCGGTAATTATATTTGTTGATAGTCTAGCGTGTGTAGTTAATTATACGAGGTGCGAAAGGAAAGTGTTTGTATGCAGCAAATTTATGAGGTATGGAATAATGCATAGGCAGTAATTTAAATTTTATATACAACTTAGAAAAAATATTCATATCATACATATGAATTATCTATACCATACTATGAATGATAACGTGATATAATTTTGTTTACCATTATAAAGCTATATAGCAATCTTTCTCACCTTCAGAAGGAATACTTTACAACATTCTGAAATGTACAACATTCCTGAAAACATGAAAAAACGTTTGATTGTGCAGAACTTTTAATCCTCCACCAAGGGGTACCTATTCAAAATACCTATATTTATGTGGCTATATTATTGTATACAAACGGATTCATTTATCGTTTTATCCTCCCAAGTGGACCTTATACTCCGAAAACTAAAAATACCTCCTTACATGATAAGACCTCCAGCATGCCGAACAATATTAGAACAATATTATTACCTATATATGGATGCTATCAATTGATTGCTATTTTATCCTACCAAGTAGTCATTTATGCTCCGAAAACCCCAATAGCCTTATTATAGCCAGTTATGAGGATCGATCACTCAAGATGCATAAAATGATCTGTATCATTATGTGGGTAATATTTTTTGAACTTAACCCGGAATACCAATTTACAGACACTAATGTTGTAAAACTCGACTGATACATCCAGTATGACGAACTTGGGGCGGAACCCAAAATATCAAATTAGTATCCAACAGACGGACGGGCATTGCTAAATCGACTCAAAAATGTATTATATGGATATTCTCAAAAGGAACCATAGGTCTATCTCGATTCCTTTAGCCTGTTACAAACATATGCACAAATACATAATAGCCTGCACAGTGTGGTGAAGGGTATTAGAATTTTAGTACCTATTATAAACGCTGGAGTAGTAAAATTCCGAAAATGGAACGGGACCTATAAATGAAGGCTATGTAAAAATATTGGCCAATATTTAATGGCCTCCTATTTTGTATCCACAAAGTGGAACATTATCCTCCGAAAATCCGAAATGTATTCCTAAATGCTAAGACCTTCAGTATACTGAACATGGGGCTGGACATTCATGTGAGGGCTATGTCAATGTAGGGACCTTTATTGAACATTTTCTGTGAAGTAGTTCGGCTAAGATCTCCAGCATACCGAAAATGGTGGACCTATATATGGAGGCTATGTCAAAATATTGACCAATATTTAATGGTCTTCTATTCTTTTATCCTACCAAGTGGTCCTTATCCTCTGAAAACCAGAAAAGGCTCCTTATATGCTAAGACTTTCTGTAATATTGACCAATATTTAATTGTCTCGTAATCTTGTATCCTACCAAGTGGTACTTTATCCTCCAAAAACTTGAAACGTCGCATTTTATGCTAAGTCCTTCAGTATACTGAACGTGGGGCTGGACATTCATATGGGGGCTACGTCACTATAGGCACCATTATAGAAAATTTCTGTGAAGTAGTTATTTATCCCTCAAGAATTTGAAGTACCAAATGCGCCTAGGATTATGAAAATGCCTCAAATGAACCGACAACTTTATATGGGGACGAGGCAAAAAACATGGTCCGATTCCCATTACAAGCACGAAATGCCAAATTACAGACACTTCGGTTGGAAAATGAAGACTATGAAAATAATTATTATGGGACGGAACATTTATGTGGGAGTTATTTCAAAACGTTGATCTACATTGAACATTTTCCGCAAATTCTCCAATGCCACATTACATCTCGCACTGTTCGGGGTGCTCAAACTTCGGATCTCTATATTGCCCAAAAGTACTTATATTTAACTTTATTATTTTTTCGCCACCAAGAACCCGGATTGGCATATTAAAGTCGACAATGAGCTTAGGATCAAGAATGTACCTAAAATGAAGAGGGACAAAACATGGACTTTTTCTGGCAAATTTGCGAAAAGGTTTTTACCCACGACGAAACATGCCGGGTCAAATTACAGACCCTTCGGCTGAAAACGAGCCAAAGACAATCGAGCTCTTTCAAAACATAGACCTTCAACATTTTTATTAGATAAAAATTTTACACTCCATGAAATCGTAATGGACATATTAAGACTCTCCTGCAAATTTCTCCTTTACCCACCAAAGATTCGGAATGTCAAATTATAGCCTCAGGATATAACAAAGCATAGACCGATTATCATATTTTCAATACAAAAGTCCAGCAAGCGTTACTTCAACAAACAGACATGAGAAAATCGACTCAGCATTTTATTCTGATAAAGAATTTCGAATCTCAAAACCTATTTCGAATGATGGCAGTTTCGGGATTGCCAGGATTTTTTAAACAAGAGCAATTTTCTTATTTGATCCTCGAACTAACTTTTCAAATTACCCTCGTCGCTTGCACATAGCCAACAACCATGAGCATAAACAAAGTTTTGCTACGCATTAATATTTAATCCAAAACAATTGACTTGTTTTAATTATTCGTGAACACACACATATGCACATATCTCCGACATATGTATGTTTGTATAATACTGGGCAACAGGTCGTTGGACGACTTTTTGCGTTTTGCAGATGGTTCGACGATGAAGAAAATAAAAAAAACTACTGTCATTATTGTACTACTGGAATATTGGCATAAATTGCTAGGTTGTGGGAATAATTGGCTTAATTTAGATGACAGTCACGCACAATGAAATACAAACATGTTTACAACTTCCGTGCCGCTGCAAGCAAATCAATTAATCATGTCGTGTGAATCAAATCAAATTGCAATAAAAGTAAAATATGAAGCCAAAAAACAAAATTAATTGATCAAATTATAAATATATATTGTATATGCGTGTATGCATGTAATACATAGATTTCGTAATTTCCAATAAAACCTGTTATAATTTGTCGTATATGTAGTTTGGTAATTTCCAAATCTGAAAGAGAAAATTTGAAACTAATAATTAATTACAATGTGATTTTTCAAGTGATTGTTCATCTGACTCAGTGGCGTGGATTTTTTAAATAATATTTTTCAGGGGATTTTTCAAGGGACTATTAAGCCGTGGATTTTTTAAAGAATATGTTTTTCCAAAGGACTATAAGGCGTGGATTTAAAAAATATGTAATTTTTAAAGAATACATTTTTCAAGGGACTATTAAAGTGTGGATTTTTTAATGAATATTTTTTAGGGGCCTATCAAAAAGTGAGTTTTTAGGGAATATTTTTTTCAATGGACTATTAAGGATAGCATTTTTAAAGATTTAGTTCTAATGGGGCTAATTAAGGATTGCCTTTTTAAAGAATTAGTTCTAAGGGAAGAACATCTTATATAAGGAATATTTATTGTATTTCAAGGGACTATTAAAGTGTGGATTTTTTAATGAATTTTTTTTTAGGGGCCTATCAAAAAGTGAGTTTTTAGGAATATTTTTTTCAATGGACTATTAAGGATAGCATTTTTAAAGATTTAGTTCTAATGGGGCTAATTAAGGATTGCCTTTTTAAAGAATTAGTTCTAAGGGAAGAACATCTTATATAAGGAATATTTATTGTATTTTATATACCACCGTTGTTGTATATATTTTTCTTAGTATAAAATCTTTTAAATTTTCTGCATTATATTTTAAATTCATATTTTTCCTTTTTTCATTTCATCTAAATCCACAAAAAAAATATGTTCATACAGCTCGTAAAAAGGATAAGGGTGGCGGTGCTATGATGTTAATGGCTCTTATGTTCTCAAAAATGATGGCTGTCATGGGACTCGGCGGTCTCGGTGCCTTAGCAATGAAGGCCATGGGTGTATCTATGATGGCTTTAATGATGGCTGCACTTGTTGGAGTAAAGTCACTAGCATCTCAAGGACACGAATCCTCTCACAGTGTACAATACGTCACAGCAGATGGTCATCATCACAAGAGACGCCGAAGACGACGCAGTGTTGCCGCAGACGACAATAGTAAATATCGTTTTGGGTCAGAAGACTTGTTGCAAGACAATGCCAAATCAGCATTGCCATTGGCATATAGAGGTTGGTCGTCGGTCACACACAGTAACTGACAGAAAAGTGAACAAAAAATTTTAAGATAACAAATGAATTAAAAATAACTTCTAGACATTTAGTAATCGTATTTATTTAAATATATATTTATTTATTTTTTGTTTGTACATGGTGTATAAGTTATATAATAAATAAAGAAGGAAAAGTTATAATTGAAATATGGCTACATTGTGGAGTACTATATATGACTATGGTAAACAAATTTTAAGAAAATGCTGAACTGAATTAAAAACATATCTGAATCAATTAGGAGATGTTTAGTATTCTTGATAAATTCAGAACTATTTATTACAAATGTCCCTCGGAACTACAAAAATAGGGAAAAACGAGACTTTACGTATAGTGTAGGAAACCTTACGTAACATCCGTAAACTTTTTAGATTACAATCTCAAATTTTGATAATTTGAAGGTGCATGTCGGAGTACCCATTCGAGATGGCTATACTATAATATTTCGGGTCATTGGAGAAGCAGGCCAAAATTGTCAATGAAACAAAATCGAAGCCGTAGTCAGTGGGGTTGGAAAATTATTTTTAGGGATATGAGTTTATCGTCATAGGTCAAAGTTGGGAGTTATTTTTTTCTCTTCCCACCTAAAATCTAATGAGCTATATTTGTGTAGAATGCTTCGAGGATTAAAAATCGCATCTTGGGATAATTGGGGTCCGGTTCAAAAAATTAAAGGCGAAAAAGGTGCAAAAAGAATCGAGTTAGAAGGACGAAATGTTGTACAAACAATTTTATTCGATTTTACTGCAGACATGTAATCTGAAACCAGTAAGGAAAGATCTAAAGTCGGACCACGTTGGGTACATACAAGAGATCCTCATATGTACAGTGTCCTTTAGATAGAATAGACATATCATCTTTGGAGGACCATTAAAATGGAATATAACGAAATTAACTGCGTGAAGTTGTCGATATGTGAACTAAATTAAAACAGCCCATACAGATACAATCTGAAATCTAAGAAAATTTTAATGTCAATCATCGAGCAAAACATGTATAAGATCTATATAAAAATGGACGTATTTGAGCAACCGTGGCATCCACCATTTGGTATGATGCAACACTATGCGTTATCCAAAATTTATCTCGACACAAAATCTAATATTGTGGGTTCGAGTTGGTCCGTTGTGCACTAATTGGTCCTAAGCGGACAAACTTTAGTTATTTGGTACATCATTTTGATGAAATCGGATGAAAAATATATGGAAGCTATATTTAAACTTGAATCCTTTTCAATCCAATACGCCATGCAATATTTCATGTAAAGCGAACAGACATAGGCTCCTCCATTTGCACCATTTCATAAAATCAGACTAAAGAATATATATGAGCTATATTAAAATCTGAACAAATTTCAAACATAACCAAATCATTTTGGACTAAATTCAATACACGCTCCAAAATTTCATGAATAAAGAACAAAAATAGATTCCTCGGTTCGCCATTTTCATAAAATTGGACAAAAAAATATATATGAAGCTATATCTAAATCTGAACCGATTTCAAAAAAAAAAAACATCCCATACATCAATCTGTGCAAAATTTTATTTCAATATTGGAAATTTGGTGCACCATTTACATAAAATCTGACTAAACTATATATGGGAGCTATGTACAAATCTGAACCGATTTCAATCAACCTTGGCACACATCAATCCAGACCTAATTCAATACTCTGTGCAAAATTTTGTTTCAATCGGACCAATATTGGGAGTTTGGTGCACCATTTACCTAAAATCGGACGAAACTATATATGGGGGCTATATCTAAATCTGAACCTATTTTCTCCAATTTCAATAGGGTTCTATTGTACCCATTGAGGACCCAAAATTAAAAACCAAAACCACTTTAATTGAAAAACGTGCCTAAACACCGCATAATAGCGAAATTAGGGATGCGCCCTTATATACCTACCCTTAAAAGTGCGCCAATAGTAATCAGTTTTTTATACCCTTAGCCTCTGGTACCACCCACACAAAATGGTCAAAATTATTCAAACAAAAATAATTTTATACTATCATGAGAAGGGACTATCAGATTTGAACCGAACTTTGTACAGCCTATTATCTTTACCATGCCTGATAACGATTTCGAGATGTTGCAAATGGAATAAAAATTGCAATATAATTTCACATTATGGTGGATTACCCACTTACTTAAAAAAATACAAAAATTCTAATTTCACCATGAAAATCTCGTTTTGAGTTAATATTCAATTTAATTTAATTTAAGATTATATTCAATGGCATTATAACTTAGAAAACCTTTTTTCTTAAAAAAGTTTTTTTTCCATTTCCTATTAATTTATATAACCTCAGAAATTGCAATGTGAATTTGAACTCAATGTCAATCAGTATATTAGTACTTCGAATTTGTTTATAAAGTTCTTCAAACAAAAGTTATATTGATGAAATTGATTTCATTTCCTATACGAGCTGTCGCCTTCAACTGCCAACTAAAAATGCTGCAATACTTTCGTAATATTTATTTGTGGAAGTTCACAAACCAGAAAATGTCATATTTTGTGGGTATTGAAAATTTGTAAGAAAGAAACTGGTTCGCCACAACTTGAAATTGAGTTTTGTTTACTGAGACATTTTTTTTTTGTTGTTTTTGGTTCGAATGATTGGGATGCTGATAAAGTTGCAGATACAGTAACAGATGCTGTTTTGATGTGTGTGTGAGCGTGTAACTGAACTAAAGTTTGGTCATATAAATATTTTTAGTTAAAGTTTGGTTTGTTTTTCTTCATGTGTGCGTTTTTTTCGGTTCGGTTTGGTATCACAAATCGGTGAAAGTTGGTTTCGGTCCATTTCATTTGACAAAGTTGACCACAATTCTGTTCTTCTGTGGGATGTATAAATTTCATTAGGGAGGATTTTTGTTTTGGTATGTATGGCGATGACCATACATACGCAAAACTGTGCCTCTTTCATGTTCACGTATTTATGTAGAGGTAAGGATTTCTAAAACCTGTGTTTATCTTTAGTTTTTTTTTTCGAATATTTTCAAGTTGTTGTACAACTTTTGAGGGAGAAACAAGGTTTTGGTTGGCGGTTGTGTCACCAACAAACCAGATTAACTTACAAGAATCCGAACAAGAAATTTATATTGAATGGAATTTCATTTTGGCAGTTGAGGTCACTACATTGACTCCTTCTCTTTTCATCTCTTTCTTGCTCGCCCTCCGTTTCTTCGGTCTACAGGCTTATTGTCTCCACCATCTCATCTCATCGCCAGTTTCATTCACTTTTGTTTTCTTTCATCATCGAAAGCAGCCGAAATACAAACAACAAAAACAAATCATATTAAATTTCTTATAAACCGATTAAATATTATGCACTTTCACTGTTTTCTTTTGTACACAAAATATCATAATTTACTCTACAAAAACGCTACACAGTCATAAATACATACAAACGAATGTATGTATATACAAACAATCTTAAACTGAATGGTTTTTAAACGCCAACAAATGAAGATCATTATGATAATGATGTTGATGGTGGTTGGAGTCTTTAGAGCTTCGGCGACAATGGTACTAGATGGATGGTAGACAGTGTTGCCGTTTAGAATTTAGTAGTTCTTTCGCAGACGGATATGACTAAAAACCAGTTAGGAAAGGACCAAAGTTGGAATATGGCACCATATACCACTTTGGTTATATACAAAACATGCTCTAAGCGATTTAAACAATGTACCGATTATAATAATAAATTGTACTTAGGTTAGTACTATGAACATATTTTGAAATCTGTACCAAAATGTCAAAATTCAAGATTTTAGCGAACCGCAAAGTCCAAGATTCTTGTTTCATTTATTCACCAAATACTAAATGCAACCATTTACTAACATTTAGAACATTTTGTATAATTATAATAAATTACATAAATTAAAAGTTTGTACCATTCAGTACTGATGTTAGCAGCGTATTCCGTACACATTAAGTACGAAATTTCACAAAACCCTTCACTACATCTTCTCTACACTCCATCACTGCCCGTCACTCAAATTTCTAAGTTCTAGGCTATCTGTTACAATTCTTGGTACTTTTTATCATATCATAATGCCATCGATAAACAAATAATCGATCATTAATTTGATCCAAAACGGTCCGAACTGAAAATCGATTAACAATTAGTTATGCTCCCATCGTCCGGGGACGAGAAGGGGACGTCTTTCAACACAATTGTCTGTAATTTTAAATTTTAGATTCTGATTTAGTAGAAAAACTTCCTACCAAAAATTATGTATATTGGCCCAAGGTCAAGAGCAGCCAACAAATAATGTTAACACCCCATTAATAGGTATTTTGAGGGTTTTTTTGATACGTTCTTGAACCGAAGTTCAATTTTGAGGTTTGGTATAGCTCCTATGCATATGTGCAGAAAAAATCAATATAGATCCATGTTTTGACAATCCCCCATATAAAGGTTACGCGCCATTATCAATATTTTAAAGTCGAATTTTCCCATAGTATAGACTGTCATTTGGTATTCTGAGATATATATTTTTTTATCTAATAGACCTATCGTTCCATTTAGGAATATGCATAGAATTACTTTCTGAGTCGATTTATGTATGTTTGTCTGTCCATATATCCTTGTGAGCAAAGTTCAGCTCGCATTTATGATACGAATTGGACGAAATTTGGCATAGGTCACCAAACTCCCAAGGTTGGTCCGATTGAGACAACATTTTGCACAGAGAATTGTAATTTATGGCGTATGTGGAGTTATGGTGAAATCGGTTCAGATCTAGACATATATATTTTCGTCCGATTCTATGTGAATGGTGCACTAAATTCCCAATATTTGTCCGATTGAGACAAAATTTTGCACAGCGTACTAAATTATGTCCAGATTGACATATATGTAGTTTTGTTGGAATGGATTCAGATAGTGCTCCCATATATATTTTCTTCCGATTTTATGTAATTGGAAATACTACAGGTTGACGTCCGCGAAGATTTGTTTAAATCAGTTCAGATGTAGATATAGCTTCCATATATTTTCGTCCGATTTTATATAAAATGTGCACCAAACTCCCATTGTTTTTTCGACCTCCTATATATAATTTTGCTCCATTTTATACAACTGGTACACCAAAGAACCCAAGTCTGCTCGATTGACATGAAATTGTTCACAGATGTCCGACCGAATGGTAAGTGTATGGGTTGATTTAAATTGGTTGAAATAAATATGTAGACCACATATTTAATTTCGTCCGTGTCCATTCCATGAGAATCTCTCGTATGTACCCAAAGTAGTGAATGGTATCATGAAGTCGGCCCCGTGAGGCTTGTGAAGTTTTCTTAGTTGTTTCTGATATGTTGAAGTTCATACGGTCAGAATTTTCCGAGCGTGGACAACATACTAACACATAATGCAATAACAAAATCACCATATAAAGGTCCCGACCAATTTAAGGAATTTTGAATGCGTACCACTTGATGGAGGGTATAGTTCGGTCTGGCCGTACCGCTTTCATATCAAGGGTCCACCGAAGATGCTACGTCTGTCTGATCGACATTTGTTAAGCCTTATTTAGACAGTCTATTACAGTTCGACCTGTTCGACACATTGGGTCCTATATGATTCATAGATCCACCTTTTGGTAAAGTCCCATAAAAACCACAAATTTGAATATATCCCAAACATCCCTCAACTATGAACCTGAAATATAGTGATGGCAACTCCACTTTGTGTTGGCGTTTTATCTAAGAGTTAATGTAGCACGCATGAGAAGATATAACAACAGAATATATAATGTGCTGATTTGTATTCAGCATTTTAAGAAAAGAAAAAAAAAACACTTCAACTAAATTTGCATATTCTTTATTATGTAAAAATCTAAAAAAAATAAACTAAAAAGTTTTGAAACTATTTTTTGAAAAACAAAGGAAGTGAAAATTAATTTCAATAATAGAGAATTCAGTTATTTTTGAAATAATAAATTTAGATAGTGAGAAACTGACAAAAGTGGGTGGTGGTATTTGACTATGGTTATTCTTTATTGGATTAACACATTGACTAAAGAAAGTTATAATTAACAAGGTCAAGCAATCCGATAAAAAGGCAATTTATAAAAAAAAATAATTTTAATGCAGAATAACTGCTGATTCAAGATAACCCATCCACACTATGAGCTGAGTCCATAGATGATCATTGAACTGAACATAAATGTAGATAGTGA
Organism: Musca vetustissima; assembly: GCF_032173495.1. Taxonomy (NCBI): domain Eukaryota; kingdom Metazoa; phylum Arthropoda; class Insecta; order Diptera; family Muscidae; genus Musca; species Musca vetustissima. The sequence goes on along the minus strand of NW_026879717.1, from coordinate 17,595 downwards.
GAAACTGACAAGCGTGGGTGGTGGTATTTGACTATGGTTATTCTTTATTGGATTAACACTCTGACTAAAGAAAGTTATAATTAACAAGGTCGAGCAATTTGATAAAAAAAACAATTTATATAAAAAAAATAATTTGAATGGAAAACGGAAATAAATATCGATTCAAGATATACCATTCGTACTATGGACTCAGCTACATGATAATTTGACTGATCATAGTTGTGAAATGTACATCATGATTCCATTATTCATTCATGAAGTCATACAGTTAACCCACTATCAATCACTTTCCATACATATACTTTAATTGTAGCTCACATGAAAAATTTAATATTTCAAAACATTTTCATTTTCGCCAAAAACAAATAAATTGTTATTGACTTTTCTATTTATTTATTTTTTATTTATTTATGAATTTGCATAACAAATCGGTGGTTATAAATGTTAGTGACTAACTTGGCGACAGTGTTAAGGAACGTGCCATTATTTCTCAACAGAATGCGTCAAAAGACGAAAGTGAATGAGACAAGCAACAAGTGTACGTGTATTCCACAGAAACGCCGTGAGCTACGTAAGACCACATTGAAGAATTTTAGGTATTTAGGTCAAATATGAATTAACATCTTTTTAAGGCCTCAGCAATGTATACACCAACAACATTGCAATAGCAAAAAAAAAATCGATGCCAATGAAAACGACCAACAAGGTGTGATCATATTCTGAAAATGATGTTTATATTTTATCGAATACATATCGTTATTTTTTGTTAATTGAAAAGTGAAATTTTTATTGCAATAATAATAAGTGACACAAAAAACTCCTTATAATTAAAATTGATTTTGAAAAATTATTTATTGGGTGAAAAAAAAACAATATGGGTGCGCCATTCGGTGGGGCTGTTACAAAACACGGATCCATATCATCTCCACTTAACTTAAACCTATATAATAAAGTGTTAAGCATGAGACTGGACTACGACGCCTGTCAAACTAACAAACTGACATTGGGAAAAATGACCGCTAAACTATTGAATGAAGTTTGGCACAGCTCATTTATTCGGGCCTATTGAAACTGGGAAAAATCGGTTAAGATATACATATATCTCCCAAAGACCAAACTTAGCCGAACGGCGCAAAATTTTGCACAATGTACTGAAGTTAGTTAAGTCGAACGTGTGTCAAGTTTTGTCATATGGGAGTTATATCTAAATAACTCCCATATATAGCTTATTCTGATTTAAAGTAAATGCTACATCAAAAACCCCAAGCCCTATTGCCGCAACATTTTACACCACAAGGAAAGTTTCGTTGTCGAGTTTTCGTCATGCGAATATGACAAATTGCCAATATTTATTTGTATTTTTGCCAATCGAAGGAAAAGTCCTTTGCCTGAAAACCAGAGGTATTATATTTGTATTGCTATGAAATGTATTACTATATTTATAATTTGGAGTCGACGGTGAAACAATGTCAGTGCCTTTGAGTCAATATCAATAATTTTTGGTGCGTTTATGTGCTATACATTGAGAACCTAAAATACTAAATTACGGCCAATTCGATTGAAAACGTGCACCAATACCCAAAATACGTAATATTGGCAGATACAGTTATATGGAGGCTACCCGGAAACCTGCCTATACAATAATAAATACCAAATTATAGCCAATTCGATTGAAAAACGTGTCCAAACTCCCCTCAATACCGAATATTTTTGGGTACCGTTGCGTGGGAGCTATAAGTCAATATAAATAGTTTTTGGTACGGGTATGTGTCACTCAATGCAGCCAATTCGGTTGAAAAACGTGTCCAAAATCCCATTTGCAGTACCAAACATCCTAGGAGTAATATTAATGTCTGCTCAAAATTGCGACCTATATCGTGATTTCAACAGACAGACCTCCACCTTATGTTGGAGAGTTTAAAATAAACATCCAATTACGGGTAGGCTAATAAACTAAATATTTGGGGTTCTGAGAATCCTGGAGTAATTGAAGAGAGACCATTACATCAAGAAAAGGTCACCTCTCTTGAATATCAATGCGCCATTTATAAAAAATCGGACGAAACTATGCATGGGAGCTATATCCAAATCTGAACCGATTCGACCAAACTTCGCATACATCAATCTGGAACTAATTCAGTACTCTGTGCAAAATTTTGTCTCAATTGGACAAATATTGGGAGTTTGGTGTATCATTCACAAACATCGGACGAAACTATATATGGGAGCTTTAACTATATGAACCGATTTTAACAAAACTTCGCAGACATCAGTCTGGACCTAATTCAATTCTCCGTGCAAAATTTTGTGCCAATCGGACAAATTTTGGGAGTTTGGTGTATCATTCACAAACATCGGACGAAAGTATATATGGGAGCTATATCTAAACATGAACCCGTTTTAACAAAATGTCTCAGACATCAGCCTGGACCTAATTCAAAATTTTTTTCCCAATCGGACAAATATTGGGAGTTTGGTACATCATTTACATAAAATCGGACGAAACTATATATGCGGGCTATATCTAAATTTGAACCGATTCCAACAAAATTCGCTTACATAAGTATGAACCAGATTCAGTGCGCTTTGGAAACTGTTGTCCCAATTGGACCAATATTGGGAGTTTGGTGTATCATTTACATAAAATCGGACGAAATTTTATGTGGGAGCTATATCTACATCTGAACCGATTTTCTCCAATTTCAATAGGGTTTGTCCTTGGGCCAAATAACTGAACTGTGCCAAATTTTAAATCGGATTATAAATGCGACCTGTACTTTGTTCACAAAAATACATGGACGGACGGTCATACGTAAATCGACTCAGAAAGTGATTCTATGCTTATTCTCAAAAGGAACCATGTTTCTATCTCGATTCCTTTTGCCTGTTACAAACATATGCACAAAGAATGCCCTGTACCACAGTGTGGTGAAGGGTATAAACACTGATACCATATTCAGTACTTGTCTTCAGAACACTAATGTGAGAATAGATAGTTTAAAACATCTTCCAGTTCGTAGCTTTCCACTTGATCATATATGGATATTTACACGTATTTTACTATTTCCGATAACAACAAGTGTGACGTATCATCAGCATATACAGACATACATATACGACTCTTAACAGTCCATTCAACTATTCTTGGAAATTACGTTGAAGATGTTTCTAATCGTCACAGTATTTTATTTCATTATGAACCAAATTAAAAAAAAAATAATAAAGAATTAGAAATTTTACAACAACTCAATTGAAAATGATCTGATTGACGTGCATACATATGTACATCACTTCGGACATAATTGCATCTCTCTTTCAACTTACTGCCATAAAGATTACATATAGATAGCGGAATTAAAACGGAAAAGAAAAAGCTAACAATTTCAAATGTCAAAAAAGAAAGAAAAATAATTCTCAGTTTTTATTTTAATTACTCTGAAACGTTGTTACGATTCAAATTAAATGTGAACAATCAATTTGTGCCATCAATAATCGGTTACCGTGGTCTAATTTGATGCTGTGTATTTGCGCCAGCAAACCACATGTTGAGCATCTTAATCTCGCCGATCGAAGTTCACATTTTAGTTAAAAATACTAATATGAGCTGACAAAAAATATTTTATTTTTGTTTATGTCTGAGACAGCGTCAGAGTGCGCGCTGAGCCATCCGTCTATGAAAAGGGAAAGTTATGGACATAATAACAATAACGACGTTGAAGATGTCTTAGAGTTTTGGTTTTGTTGTAACTATTTTTGATGTTTGGCAATTAGCAACAGTTGGTAGGTTGGTAATGTGTTGAAAACAAAACTTTTTGAACTCCAATAACAAACGGCAACACACACGTGAGTAATATTGAATTTTCTATGGAATGGTTATTCATCAAATCATAAAGACCAAACCCATTTCAGCGAATATGTATGATCAACATGTTTTGAATCAGTCAATATTTTGTTGCTTTTAAATATAATTTTACGTTTATTGTGTAATAGAATTAACAGAATTTATTTAACACTCTCAGTTGGTGATTGCCAAAGATTGTTTATGCAATATACCGTTATTTTTTGGCATCACACAGCGGGGCACATGTTCGACGTTGAGTTGTATTTTAAATGTAGGCTATTTGTGTGGCTAACTTGATTGACAAGAAATTAACTGAAGAAACCAGTGGAGTAATTGTGGGTAAGTCTGGGTTATGCTATTATCGCAGCGACTGTCAAAATTGCTCATTTCCTTCAATTTTAAGTAATACAGTCGAGTACGGTTTAGCGGACTAGTAGGGATCAAACAAATTTGTTTGTTATAAAAGAAGTTCGTTATATCCAAAGTAAGATAAAACATGGGCTTGGTAGAAAAAACAAAATAAATTAAAAACTTGTAGCTTAATTGTTCTTTTGACAATTCTTAAGCTGCTTCTCGTTTTCTTTGATGAACCTGACATTCTTTATAAAGCTTCCCAGCGTTAGCCTAAACATTGACTTTTGTGAGGATAAAGTATTTTTGTGGCAAGTTCATTCTAACCGAACAAAAACATATGACATCTAAATGTTCGTTATATCCGTAGTTCGCTTTTAGAGTAAAGATTTCTTTGAAAACTTCGGGACCAAGAAATGTGTTCGCTATAAAAAAGTTCGTTATAACCGATGTTCGTTATAAGCGTACTCGACTGTAATTGGCTAAAATGTTTAATTTGTTATACCCTACATCACATAAAATGCTATTGTGTGTTCACTTATCCTATACAAATTCTAGCTGATCCAAATATTTGACATTCCCATTATATTATAATCAAACACTGATGAACTGTTCTGAAAATTGGTAAAAAAAAAAATATTGTTATGTGGGCATGAGGTGCACATATCTAAATTCTATCGGGGTTCCAGGAAAATTTTATAGAGGCTATCCAACTCAGTTAAAATTTACGATTTTGATTGCTTTACTAAAACGGCGACCGATATTGAATTAATTTGAAAAAAATACCTAAATTACAACGAATTCGATTAAAAATGTGTTCAGGATATTTAATAGAAAGTTTAATTTGAACTTGAAGTACCAGCAATGTCGGGACTATGCTTCGAAAAGCAGATACTCATGTTGAAAAACTAGGCTAGGAATTTGTATATGTAGTATATGAAAACGTATGCAAATTACAACCGGAATTGCTCCCTAGTAGCTATATTACTTAAAAAAGGCCTATATAATCATCAAAATATCGGAAGTAGGGCTAGTCCTTTATATGGAGAATATGTCAAAACATAGATTTACAACGAAAATTATCGTCAAATATATTGTTTGTTTCCAAAGAACACGCAAAATGAAATAATGGTCTCTTCGTTGAAAAATTATGTCTAAATCTTTGAAATATTGTGGAGAAGGTGCTTGTGATTCCGGGAACCTTATGTGAAGCTCTGTCATAACAAGAACGAAAATTATCGTCAAATATATTTTTTGTTCCCCAAGAACACGCAAAATGAAATAATAGTCTCTTCGTTGAAAAATTGTGTCTAAAATCTTCGAAATATTGTGGGGAAGGTGCTTGTGATCCTGGAAACCTTATGTGAAGCTCTGTCAAACAAGAACCTGTAATGGAAAGTTTCTGGCCTAGAATCCCGGATCGCCAAGTTACAACAACTTTGGAGGGAAACTTCGGCCAATATCTTAATATTGACCCAATTTTAAAGATAACCACCATATAGCGGTAGCATTACGATGTGTTTGTATCGGTCACTCAATTGATATTGGATGTAACAACTTTTGACATTTCGTTGTGGGGGTGCTAAAAGTACTGACCTCATATTCGAACCTGATATAGGTCTGGTAAAAATATTGCGATGTGTTTAGATTGTATGAAATTGGATATTATTATATTCAATATATTGGATATTCCGTTCTCTTCATACGAGATTTAAAAAATTTTCAAATTTTGAATGAGTGGACCGATAAATCCCATCTTTAACCCTTAATGGCCCAATGTTTTAAAGCATATATTTAAAAATCAGCGATTAAATATATATTTTTTGCATTAAACATGATTATGGAGGACACATATCAAACGAAAAATCTAAAAATTCAAATTTTTGGTACAGCTATGCGTTTTTCAATATATTGTTGAGTGCAAAAATGTGTACAGTACCAACTTAGTCATTGAAATTTTCTTTAAAAATTTATTAAAAAAATTAAAACTCATGCTGATGATGAAATAGGAAGATATTAGTCTCACCTTGAACCAAATTGGCTGTAATTTGGTATTTTGGGTTCGCATTACGTGGGACATATTCTTACCAAAATTATTAATTTTGGTCCACTATTTGGGGTAGCATATATATAACGGTATCCCCCAATGTTGTTTTTTGAGATTTTGTTTGCGATTTTCAGCCAAATTGCCTGCAATTTAGTATTTCTAATGCCCATTGAAGTTGAAATCTTCGTACCAAAAACGATCAATATTGGCTTAGGTTTCGGGGTACTCTCTATATAAACGGACCTCCATTATTCGGAAGCTTGGGGATTTAGACCACGTTTTTTTAACACAATTGGCTATAATTAAATTATAATTAAGGTGTGCTATAATTTTAAGACACCAATACATAAAATACGATTTCATTCTATTTTGATTTTAAATACTGCAAATAAATAAAGTATTTAGTTTTTTCTTTTCGGTTCGCCCTATTATATTTGTACACCCTACACCACACTGTTGTACAGGGTATTATGTCTCTGAGCATATGTTTGTCACAGGCAAAACGAATCGAGATAGACCCATGGTTCCTTTTGAGAATATGCATAGAATTACTTTCTGAGTCGATTTATGCATTCCGTCTGTCCGTCCATGTATTTCGCATTTATGACCCGAATTGGATGAAAGCCCATTTATTTGGCCCAAGGATGAACACTAATGAAATTGGAGAAAATCGGTTAAGATTTAGATATAGCTCCTATCAGGGACGTACGCATAAATGATTTTTTTCACAGTAAATTTATGTTTGCAACAGAGATTTTTTTCATTTCCCCCCTCTGCGTACAACCCTGGGTCCCATATAGTTTCACCCGATTTTAAGTAAATGGTGCACCAAAGTCCCTGGAAATCATTAAATTTGCACGAATTTTCGCATAGCATACTGAGCTAAGTCTAGAATAGTGTGTGCTAAGTTTCGTAAAAATCGGTTCATATTTAGATATAGCTCCCATATACAGATTCGCCCGATTTTAGGTAAATGGTACACCAATGTCCCTGTAAATCGTTTGATTTGCACGAAAATCGGTTCAGATTTAAATATAGCTCCCATACATATTTTCGTCCCATTTTATGTAAATGCTGCACCAAAGCCCCCTATATCTTTGGATTTTGGAAAAGTTACTGAATTACGTCCATGATGATATGTGCAAAGTTTCGTGAAAATCGGTTCAGATTTACATACACCTCCTATATATATTTTCGTTCGATTTTAAGTAAATGGTGCACTAAAGATCCATTGCTAGGCCGATTGACACAACGTACTGAAGTTAATATAAACTAATCTTTGGCAAGTTTCCTTGAAATCGGTTCAGATATAGATATATCATAGCTTCCATATATAATTACGACTTATTCATGTTTATTGTACACCAAATAATCAAAGGGGGTGTTTGATTGAGATTAAATTGTAAACATACCGAATAGAGTGTGTCAAGTTTTATTTAAATCGACTTACAAAATTTAGCATAGGTTGCAGTAATGCATGTGTAGGGATTGATGTTAGTCGGTTTAGATACCCCATATACTCTCCAATACTCGGTATTTTGGACAGGTTTTCAAACCGAATTGCAGTATGACATATGTTTAGAGACAGACATATGTTTAGAGACAGATACCCCAATATAACGGTACTCTCCAATACTCGGTATTTTGGACAGGTTTTCAAACCGAATTGGCTGTAATTTGGCAATTTCGGTTCTCATTGTATAACATATCTTCTTACCACAAAGTAGTACTATTGAAAGGTTTCAGGGTAGCCACCATATAAGAGTACTCCCCATTATTCGGTATTTTGGGGATGTTGGATACGTTTTATAACAGAACTGGCTGTTATTAGATAACACATATCCGTACCTAAAAGTAATAATATTTACCCTAGTTTCAGGGTAGCCCCCATATAACGGTACCGCCCAATATTCTGTATTATGGTGATTTTGGACACGTTTTCCTACCGAACTGGTTTTTATTTGGTATTTTGGGTTCTCTTTGAATAACACATATCCGTAGAAAAAATTATTTATATTGAGTTTCAGTTTCAGGGTAGATCCCATATAACGGTACCCCCCTGTATTTGGCACTCTAGGAATTGACTGTAATTGGGTATTTTGGAGTCACATTGAATGTCAAATCTCACTACAAAAAATGTCAATATTGATCTCCCTATTTTTATAGCCCCTTATAACAGTAGACACACTATTTAAAATTTTGAAAATTTCAATCATCCTTTTCTCACATATTTTTGGTATGTTCAAGGTCCTATTATAACATGATATTTCTGCTAGGAACCCTTATTAATTTGAGATATATAAAAAATGTCGTGATTTGTTGAAATTGTCGATAATCGCTTATAGTATGTGGTTAACCCCAAGGGTAACTATAGAAAAAAGACCAAATGTGTGCTATGTTTTTTCGCAGTGACTCTTGCAGAACTATGATCTAAACATATACTCAATTTTGTGTAGAAGCAAAATATTTATTTTTCTTCACTGTATATCCGAATAAATAAGAAATATTTTAAGGAATGTTAATTTAGAAGAAAATTTTAGACTTTTTATTTTTTATTTTTCCTGAAATGTAAAAAAAGGAAAAGTTATTTTTAAGAAAAGAGTTTTTCATAATTGCATCAACAATTTAATAATATATAAAAATAGAAAAAGCTACAGAATGAATAAATAAGAAAAGGACTAATTTTTTTCTTATTTTTAACATTTCTTTGTATTTTTTTATCTTGTGGTTACCCCAAGGAAATATAATTATTATTCTTTGGTTTTGTGATTTCTTCTTGTTGCTAGGATAACGAAGTTGAATAATAAATTTAGGTTTCTTTGTCATAATGTAATTAAAAAAAAAGAAATCAACGTCTAATGAATCAGAAATAATGGTCAAATCCCAAAGAACAACAAAAAATAACGAAATAACAAGGAATAATAAATTCCAACTTTGACTTGATAAAAAAGTTATTCTAATTATAAAACCTATAAAATACACCAAAAATTAATTGTATTGTTTGATAGCCTGTAAAATTCTTCTAATTTGGGACTCTTCAAAATTGATTACCATGGGATGTTTTTTTTATTGGCCTTTCCAGCATTCTGCAAATTAGGGGGAGTAGAGTGCGATGAGTGTAAATAATCACCAACAGAGAGACAGAATCCACAACATGCCATGCTAAGTGTTGTGGTGTATTTTTCTAATTGAATTGAATTTTATGTTATTTTTGTTTCGTTCCAACTAGTTAATGTTCATTGATATTATTTTTCACACAATATTGCAAATATAATGTTAATTATTAACGCAGAAAAAACACGTAAGCTTATTTGCAGATGTAAAGAAGAAAAATATTATTTTTATTTTTGCAAGGCAAAAAATAAATAGACTCCAACCAACTCCACCTAAAAAAGCGAAATAAAATAAACCAAACATCCATCCACAACAGACAGAACTTTCACTAAACAATGAATTTGCCACTTTCTGGCATTGGTTTGGTAGCTGCCTGATGAGGATGATGGTTAGTTAATGTTGGTTCGTTTGTTGGCGGTGGCTGCGTCATTTGTGATGATGGTTGGTTGTGGCGTTGCTGATGCCACACAGCCTGCCAAAGAAATAAACTGAAATGTTGTTAACTTTATCAGTTTGCTGCTTCGTTCGTGTTGTTGATGAGCATTGACTGCTACTGTCAGTTGAAAATACAAACCATGTAAAAATAAACAAACAAATCGCATTAGAGTAAATTTAGAAAAAAAACGAATTCACACACACGTTGTGGAAGAGGTGAGAGTGAGTACAATAACATGAAAAATATTATTGAATACTTTTTATGTTTAATTGCAATAAACAAAAAACAGCAACAACAAAAAGCGAAATTAATGTAAAACAATTAAATTGTAAATCAATCATATATTGACAGTAAACTGAAGGGCGCGGTGTGTAAAATATGTGTATGTATTTATACGAGTATATCCATGTATGGCAGGATATTTCAGAACTGTGTGTGCTTAACTGTAAGATATTCAATATAAATGAATTGTGTGTGCTTTTGATCCTTTTAGAAAATTAGATGAAAAAAGTATAAGGAAAATGTGTACAGGATTTGTAATATAAATGCCCTTCACCACACTGTGGTACAGCGTATTATGCATATGTGCATATGTTTGTTATGTGCATATGTTTGTTATGCCTATGTGCATATGTATTTTGGCATAACACATGGAATTGAATTTAAGATGGAATGCGTTAAATTTCATTGAAATGTGTTAAGGTTTAGATGTAGCTCCCAACTCCACTGTAGGCTAGAGATCTCATATTTTGGCCATAATAGCAGCTGTGGGTTTATGAATAAATAAATAGCACATATTAGGTTTTCTAGGATGCTAAATACGAATCTACAAGAAAAATAAATAAATAAACCAGTGAGCAGAGCAGTAAATAAATTTCTAAATAAATAAACCAGTGAGCAGAGCAGTATAGAAGGACAGGCCCTACCATATGATACCCTACACAACTTCCACGAAAATCTAACTTTTTTGTGGTATTTACTACACTGTGGTACAGGGTATTATGTACTTGTGCATATGTTTGTAATAGGCAAAAGGAAACGAGATAGACCCATGGTTCCTTTTGAGAATATGCATAGAAACACTTTCTGAGTCGATTTATGCATGTCCGTCTGTCCGCCCGCCCGTCCATGTTAAATAGTATATTGTATAGCTCCCATATAAATGTTCGTCCGCTTTTTCGGAAATGGTGCACTAAAGAGTCAAATTTAGGTTGATTGGCACGGAATTTTGCACAACGTACTTAAGTTATGATAGACTAACATGTGCCAAGTTTTATTGAAATCGGTACAGATTTAGATATAGATCCTATATATATTTTCGTCCGATTTTTTGCTAAAATGGTAAAGGGTATCATATAGTCGGCCCAATCCGACTTTAATACTTTCTTTACTGGTTTTAACTTAAATTTAATTGTTTTGTAGTTCTTTGATCACGGATTACAAAAATGTTGCCATGTATATAAAATTATTTATAGGTCAAAGTTATATGAGGCCATCACCAATGCGCATATACGTTCGTCCTTGGAGGATATACCTAAAGCGAGACCAATAGTGAATACATAGAGTAGGAATTATCGAACTCTAGAAGTTATCATTATATGAGGTCCTATGCCTAATTGAGTACCGATATAGCTAAATTCGGAGACTTCTTCATATTTACCGAACATCAGTAGGTATCATTATATGGGGGCTAGGCTTAAATGCGGGCCGATATAGTTCATCCTCGAACCTGACGTTCTATTTTATCTCGATATCCTCCGATGATAGAATGATTACAACAGATGGCTAAATCTTAATATCCCCCATACTATGGTGGAATTCGGCTATATAGACAAAGGGGCGAATATTAATAATATTTGGGAGGGAGTTTTGTCACCATATACGGCTACAAAATATCAAATTACAGCGAATTTTGTTGAAAACGCACTTAAAACTTTCATAATACCGAAAATTCGGAGGTATCGTAATATGGTGCATTCCCGAAAAAGTGTATATATATATATTTATAATTTTTAGTACAAAAGGAAAACCGAATGTTCCAAATTAGAGCGAATTCGTTATATGGGGACTATCCGAAAAAGTGGACCTATATTTTTAAATTTTAGTGGAATTATTTCTACCAATTCAGTTGAAAACGCGCTCAAAAACAAAAAAAAAATAATACCGAAAATGGGGGGTGCCCTTATATGGGGGCTACACGAAAAGATTGACCTCTATTTATAACTTTTATTGGAGAGATTGCTACCCAATAAGAACTCAAAACCTCCCAAAAACAGAAAATAGTCATATGGGGGTTACCAGAAAAATTTAACATATATAAAAATATACCCCAAAATACCGAAATTGGGGGAACCCTTATATGGGCGCTATACATAAACGTAGACCGATATATCCCATCTTGACTTGCCGGCAGACAAAACACAACAACATGATAAATTTGGCGATCTATCTCAATGTGTTGCTAGCGTGATTTCAACAGACAGACGGATGTGCTGAGAATCAAGAGAATATTTCAAAGTGGTACATCCGGAATGACACGTTTGTAGCATCTTGGGTGAACCATTGTCATAAAATCGGGTCAAATTTATATGTGATCTTTATCAACATATGATTCGACTTCAACCAATCCATACATATGTCATTCGCCACTCTATGTAAAATTAAATGTCGATCCATTTATATAAAATCGGAAAATTATGCTTATAATCCTATATATATCCCTATATTTATACCCTATATAGTATGGAAATCTATGATGATTTCGCTCATTTCCGTCTGTACATGTGTTGTTATCTCAATACAGAACCGAAAGATCCTATTCAAAAATGAGCTATAATGTTCAACACTAAGGCATAGTCTCCATATAATAATACTTCCATATTTTCGGTAGTTAAATTTTTATCGCAAAGGAGAGGATCGAGAACCAAAACTAAAGGTTACGTTCAAAAATAAGCTATATCGGCCCACATTTAAGCATAGCCTCTAGGAAATATCGAAAATGTATATCTCTCAAGAGGTAATCAGTATTGGTTCCGCTTTACTTACATCCTCATATAACTCCAAATTAATGTATTTTGAGGATTATAGACACATACTCCACCATACCATGCTTATGGTGGAGTATGTGTCTTATTATCTGTTTCTGAAATTTGTAATGCGTGTGCATTGTGGTTTACAACATTCGTTTAGAAAAGTCGCCAGTATAGGTCCAACTTTTTGAATATCGATTATATTAAGATCCCGCTCATTGTTTATTAACATATGGGGTCCTCACCATTATTCGGTATTATGGGGATTTTTGGCCTATGTAATTGCACATCTCATAGAGTAGAAAATTTTCTTATACAAATTATCAGTATTGGTCCAGATTTTAGGGTACCTCCCAAATTTTGATATTCGGAATTTAATATTTGAACATCACATAGAGTATAAACTTATCTTCAAAAATTATCAGTATTGTACCATTTTTAGGATAGCGATATTTGTTTCCGTATAAAGGACCTGCCTCATTTCAGGTATTTTAAAGGTCCTAGCCGTATTTCCCGTTTGGCCAGTAAAAATGCAATATATTTTGACGGGTATATTGAAATTCCCATCCCTATTCGCTAATGTGTATATAAAAAAGTTCAAATATAAACAACATCCTCTCCGAGCGAATCTAAATAATAACATAGTCCGATAATGGACTTTGGCCCTATTCCAAATCCGATCGAATATTATAATAAAAAATGTAAACATACTCTGTATAAAAGAACGAAATAGTTTCACATTTATCTAAAGGTGTGGTCCAGCTCAATTTACCACTTTACGATATGTTAGCAATTTAAATATGCAAATATTACCAGTATGTGGGTATGTATGTGAAACAACAACATTTCCCATATATGTACATACCAATTTAGAAATTTCTTTTAATATGTCATATCTATGCAAACATTATTTTATCACACTTTCCATTTCGATATTTTGTTGTTGTTGGTGTGTCCCAAAAAACATTTTAAATGCCCTTATATAACAAGTTTTTTGTATTGTGTATTAATCTACCTTGTATCTCGATCAAATATTTAGAGAATTTATGTAAATTTCACTTTCATCTGGAACATCCAAAAATAGGAATGTTAACTTCGACTTCATTCATTATTCACCTAATCCGATTCGAGTTTATACACGAAGAGGGAAAAAGCCTATTTAAATGAAAATGGTTCTCTGCATATGGGAGAGTGTGTTGGTGTGTGTGTATGACCGTGTAAGAAAGTTAATTTATTCTTTTCACCATTTGCCGGTTATTTGAAATATATGCAGATTAAGATAATATTTTCTTTGATTTTAAAATAATGAAATCAGGTGTTGGTAACATATGAAGGTATATTTGTAGCTGTTATCACCTACAACAAGAATGGACAAATATGTATATAGTTTTTTTTTTGGGAAAGTTTAAATGAATGAATACAAGAACAACAACATTATTTCTTGTTTTTGAATAATTTGAATGCGCTTTAAAATAGTCCCGACATACATAGGCCTATTTTAGAGTCAATTTAAATATTTGATTAAATATAAAGACAATTAATTACAGTTTTTTCAAACTTCACAAATAAATCTTTTAATATTTTAACTAAACTTGAAAGTGGAATTCCCAGAGATTATATATGATGAATGAGATTATATATGATCGAAAGTATGGGAGGTATGTAGAAACATGGAACTGTAAAGGACATTTTCTTGAAATAATTGTGCACCCTCTTATTACCCAAAATTCCAAATTACAGTTCATTCGGCTGAATCCTTAAAAATGAATTTATATAGGAGATCAGTCTTAAAAATGTTTTTCAACGTCTATCATGCAAAATGTCCCCTATTGGAAAAATTCTGCTAAAACCTTAACAATAAATTTGTGTAAAACTTTCCAGATACAGAATATGATGCCGGCCGTTTTAATGTAGGTTATCACAAAGCCTTAATCTGGAAAAATGTTTTGCAGGAACTCGTTTGGAAACTTTAGCTTAAATATCAAAAAAAAAAAAAAAAACGAAAATTGTGCGGGGCATTTGTATTTATATAGGTCGAAATATTGACCTATATGGGGTTTCACCCTCCAAGAACCAGAAATGTAAAATTACAGTTTGTTTTGTGGGAAAATGTTGTCAAAACCTTCTAAATAGTGCTTTTTGGGCTAGACCATAAAATGGTATTTATCCAATTCTTACGATAGCCTATATATCGACGCCTCCGAATCATAGTATGATAAGTCGACTTAGCTTGTTTTTTGGTAATCATCGGCCAATCCAAACCAAAGTTATAAGCAAAAATGTACTTAGCATGGCACGTAAGATTTAAGAAACTTCCATACTTTGAGAGCTTCTGCTGAAAAACTCACTTTTCAGACTTAGCATTCTATTCTTCGGAGGCGTCGATATAACGGTACCCCCCATTAATCGGTATTAGTATATTTTGTCTAGCAAGTTTTCCTACCACAAATCATCAACGATGGCCCCTTTTTATACCCTCCACCATAGTATGGATAGTATATGAAATTTATTTGTCCGTTTATAACTCATCGAAATAATAATTTATATGCGTAAAATCTATGACGATTTAATAATGTCCATCTATCTGTTGTAATCCCTCTAGCCTCTATAGGGATAGATCGCCAAAATTTTGCATAGAGTTGAATTTTATCTGCAGAGAGGTTAAGTTGAGCTTTATCGGTCCACTAACTAAAAATTATAAATATAGGTCCACTTCTTCTGGTAACCCCCATATAAATTCCCGGTAATTTGAGTTTATTAAGCGCGCTTTTCAACCGAACTCGCTGAAATTTAGTACATTGAGTTTTTATCGGGTACCAAATTTCCACACCTAAAATTATAAGTAACGGTTTATTTTTTCTGGTAGACCCCATATTACGGTACCCCCCAAATGTTGGTATATCGTCCCCCATTTAGGCCTAGCTCCTATACGAAAATGTTAGGTTTGAAGCTGATCTACATCGGTCCTGAATTGGGCATAGCTTCTCATATAATGATAACTCCAAATGTTCGGTAATTCCTACACGATGTAATCAATATTGACCACCCGTAGGTTTTAATCTTTGAATTGCAGTATTCTAAGGATTTTATTGTTGTATTGTTGCAACCTACTAGCGTTCCATATATCCCCTCATTATTCCTTACATCAGAACTTCCGACAGTGTAACAAAGTTCCTGATGGGGGTGGGATATTTTTGGAAGTAATTTAATGTTTTTGGTCATCAGTATTTCCAATATATGTTTGAAAAATATTGTTCGAGAAGGTGCATTTATTTGTAATAAGCCCTATATAAATAACCCACCCAAATTTCGGTCTGGCCAAACTTAACTTCCTTTTTGACTTGTTGAATATAGCCCTCATAAACAGTCCGTCTAAAATTTAGTTATTTTGGGAAGTTTGAAACGAATTGTGTATAATATGGTATATTGAATTCACAGTAGGTAGGAAATCTCCATTCCAAAAGTATCAATAATAGCCCATTTTGTGTTATAACTCTATATAACGTTACCCACCATTATTTGGTATTTTAGGGAACCGAAAGTGCTCTTATTTGATTCTCAATTGGAGTCACATTTTTCAACCAAAATTTTTACAGGTATTTTATATAGCTTCGGTACATATTTTCGTTCGATTTGTTCAATTGATATGCATTTTTAAATTTGCCTAAAAACCTGACTAATGAGCATATCCAGAGATGGCCTGTCAGAAACAGTGACGTAAATGACATACATTTCCGACGTATAATACATACGTCAGAAACGTCGGAAACCTACCCAAATCCATTAGGTTTTTGACAAAATAGCAATTTCCCTTAATCAATCTGGATATTACGCATGCTTAACTCAAATTAATATAAAATTTCAAAATTTTCTTCTCAAAAAAATTTAGTAATTTTTACCAGTTCTAGCAAGGTATATATAACTGTATATGCTGATAATATTGAAATAAATGACGTTTACTACATTTTATACAGGTATATGACGTTTTCGACGTTTACACCTTTTTGACAGTCGAAAACCAAAAAATTCGTCACACGGACCATCCCTGAGCATATCTTCTATGTACCCAAAGATGGATGATATCATATTGTCGACCCCGTTCGACATTTGTTCCTTCCTTATTGGTTGAAATATTTCAAATGACAAATAGAATTCTCGAATTTCCACCAAAATATTTTGAATTACAAAAAATTTTATTTTTCATTATTAACTTTTATATTCGCCTTCTTTTAAATTTAATTACATTATTGCATTTTCCACACATCACCAAATTAAACCCACACACACGCATGCATGTACTTCAGACATAAAGGAAGGGAGTGAGCGACGATACAACAAATGAACAATTTGAGTGACTTTTGGTTAGATTACACTGTCATTGCCATTGGCAAAAGGTGTTTGACGTTTGATACTCCAAAAGCTTTTAAAGTGTCAATATAAAAGTTCATTACATTACCTTACCATGGAAAGGGGAAAAGAAGAAGATAGAAACATCTTAAGTGTAATGTCTGCTTCACTGGTCTCTCGGCGACTTGGCCACTATTCCCGTAAACGACAATCGTTGGTTGGTTGGTTGCCTGGTAGCAATATTTGAAAATTGTTGCTATTGGCATTGTTGGTGATGCTGTTATTGTTGTTATTATTGCAGCAACTGTTGTTGTTTTTCAAAATAGTTTTTGTTTTTCTGTTATGTGTAAATAACGTTGAAAATATGTATATATCTGTGTGAGTAAGTGTTGACTTTGTTACCACAAATCATTAAACCACATAAATTGTG